>NW_019272105.1:53644-59516 GCF_002738345.1 Cucurbita maxima | reverse complement strand
ATTTACAATAGAATGTCGGCGGAAGGGAGTGTATAAAACTGTAAAAAGGTGCTTAAAATTGAAACCCTAAAATGGGAAGTTTGAAGCACGAGCTAAAAAAAACTGAGTAACGATCGAGGTTCACGAAAATTTTTTCGAGGATGATCAAGCCTTATGGTTTACAATAGAACTTTGAAGGTAAGGAGTGTATAAAACAATAAAAAGGTGCCTAAACTGGAAACACTAATTTGCAAACAAAAATCCGGGACGTTATAAAAACGCTGGGCAACGGTCTAGTTTTTAAAAATTTGTTTGGGGAATGATCAAGGCTCATGATTTACAATAGAATTTAGGCAAAAGGGAGTGTATAAAACTGTAAAAAGGTGCTTAAATTTGAAGCCCTAAAATGGTTAGTTTGAAGCACATGCTAAAAACAACAGCGTAACGATCGAGGTTCACGAAAACTTTGTCGGGAATCATCAAGCCTCATGGTTTGCAATAGAACTTTGAAGGGAAGGAGTGTATAAAACAATAAAAAGGTGCCTAAAATCGAACCCTAATTTGCAAACCCAAATCCAGGACGTTACAAAAACATAGGGAAACGTTTGGAGTTTTTCAAAATTGGTTTGGGGAATGATCAAGCCTAATGATTTACAATAGAAAGTCGGCGGAAGGGAGTGTATTAAAACTGTAAAAAGGTGCTTAAAATTGAAACCCTAAAATGGGAAGTTTGAAGCCCGTGCTAAAAAAAACTGAGTAACGATCGACGTTCACGAAAATTTTGTCGGGAATCATCAAGCCTCATGGTTTGAAATAGAACTTTAAAGGGAAGGAGTGTATAAAACAATAAAAAGGTGCCTAAAATCGAAACCCTAATTTTCAAACCCAAATCCAGGACGTTATAAAAATACTGGAAACGGTTGGAGTTTTTCAAAATTTGTTTGGGGATTGATCAAGCCTCATGATTTACAATAGAATGTCGGCGGAAGGGAGTGTATAAAACTGTAAAAAGGTGCTTAAAATTCAAACCCTAAAATGGGAAGTTTGAAGCACATGCTAAAAAAAACTGAATAACGATCGAGGTTCACGAAAGTTTTGTCGGGAATCATCAAGCCTCATGGTTTGCAATAGAACTTTGAAGGGAAGGAGTGTATAAAATAATAAAAAGGTGCCTAAAATCGAAACCCTAATTTGCAAACCCAAATCCGGAACGTTACAAAAACATAGGGAATCGGTTGGAGTTTTTCAAAATTTGTTTGGGGAATGATCAAGCCTAATGATTGACAAAAGAATGTCGGCGGAAGGGAGTGTATAAAACTGTAAAAAGGTGCTTAAAATTCAAACCCAAAAATGGGAAGTTTGAAGCACATGCTAAAAAAAACTGAATAACGATCGAGGTTCACTAAAATTTTGTCGGGAATCATCAAGCCTCATGGTTTGCAATAGAACTTTGAAGGTAAGGAGTGTATAAAACAACAAAAAGGTGCCAAAAATCGAAACCCTAACTTGCTCACAAAAATCGGGGACGTTATAAAAACACTGGGCAACGGTCGAAGGTTTTCAAAATTTGTTTGTTCATGGATCAAGCATCATCATTTACAATAGAATGTTGGCGGAAGGGAGTGTATAAAACTGTAAAAAGGTGCTTAAAATTGAAACCCTAAAATGGGAAGTTTGAAGCCCGTGCTAAAAAAAACTGAATAACGATCGAGGTTCACGAAAATTTTGTCGGGAATCATCAAGCCTCATGGTTTGCAATAGAACTTTGAAGGGAAGGAGTGTATAAAACAATAAAAAGGTGCCTAAAATCGAAACCCTAATTTGCAAACCAAAATCCGGGACGTTATAAAAACACTGGGCAACGGTCGGAGTTTTTCAAAATTTGTTTGGGGAATGATCAAGCCTCATGATTTACAATAGAATGTCGGCGGAAGGGAGTGTATAAAACTGTAAAAAGGTGCTTAAAATTGAAACCCTAAAATGGGAAGTTTGAAGCACATGCTAAAAAAAACTGAATAACGATCGAGGTTCACGAAAATTTTGTCGGGAATCATCAAGCCTCATGGTTTGCAATAGAACTTTGAAGGGAAGGAGTGTATAAAACAATAAAAAGGTGCCTAAAATCGAAACCCTAATTTGCAAACCAAAATCCGGGACGTTATAAAAAGACTGGGCAACGGTCGGAGTTTTTCAAAATTTGTTTGGGGATGGATCAAGCCTCATCATTTACAATAGAATGTCGGCGGAAGGGAGTGTATAAAACTGTAAAAAGGTGCTTAAAATTGAAACCCTAAAATGGGAAGTTTGAAGCCCGTGCTAAAAAAAACTGAATAACGATCGAGGTTCACGAAAACTTTGTCGGGAATCATCAAGCCTCATGGTTTGCAATAGAACTTTGAAGGGAATGAGTGTATAAAACAATAAAAAGGTGCCTAACCTCGGAACACTTATTTGCAAACAAAAATCCGGGACGTTAAAAAAACATAGGGAAACGGTTGGAGTTTTTCAAAATTTGTTTGGGGAATGATCAAGCCTAATGACTGACAAAAGAATGTCGGCGGAAGGGAGTGTATAAAACAGTAAAAAGGTGCTTAAAATTCAAACCCTAAAATGGGAAGTTTGAAGCACCTGCTAAAAAAAACTGAATAACGATCGAGGTTCACGAAAATTTTGTCGGGAATCATCAAGCCTCATGGTTTGCAATAGAACTTTGAAGGGAATGAGTGTATAAAACAATAAAAAGGTGCCTAACCTCGGAACACTTATTTGCAAACAAAAATCCGGTACGTTATAAAAACACTGGGCACCGGTCGGAGTTTTTCAAAATTTGTTTGGGGAATGATCAAGCCTAATGACTGACAAAAGAATGTCGGCGGAAGGGAGTGTATAAAACAGTAAAAAGGTGCTTAAAATTCAAACCCTAAAATGGGAAGTTTGAAGCACATGCTAAAAAAAACTGAATAACGTTCGAGGTTCACGAAAGTTTTGTCGGGAATCATCAAGCCTCATGGTTTGCAATAGAACTTTGAAGGGAAGGAGTGTATAAAACAATAAAAAGGTGCCCAAAATGGAAACCCTAATTTGCAAACAAAAATCCGGGACGTTATAAAAACACTGGGCAACGGTCGGAGTTTTTCAAAATTTGTTTGGGGATTGATCAAGCCTTTTGATTTACAATAGAATGTCAGCGGAAGGGAGTGTATAAAACTGTAAAAAGGTGCTTAAAATTGAAACCCTAAAATGGGAAGTTTGAAGCACGTGCTAAAAAAAACTGAGTAACGATCGAGGTTCACGAAAATTTTGTCGGGAATCATCAAGCCTCATGGTTTGCAATAGAACTTTGAAGGGAAGGAGTGTATAAAATAATAAAAAGGTGCCTAAAATCGAAACCCTAATTTGCAAACCCAAATACGGGACGTTATAAAAAGACTCGGCAACGGTCGGAGTTTTTCAAAATTTGTTTGGGGAATGATCAAGATTCATGATTTGAAATAGAATTTAGGCAAAAGGGAGTGTATAAAACTGTTAAAAGGTGCTTAAAATTGAAACCCTAAAATGGGAAGTTTGAAGCACGTGCTAAAAAAAACTGAGTAACGATCGAGGTTCACGAAAATTTTATCGGGAATCATCAAGCCTCATGGTTTGCAATAGAACTTTGAAGGGAAGGAGTGTATAAAACAATAAAAAGGTGCCTAAAATCGAAACCCTAATTTGCAAACCCAAATCCGGGACGTTATAAAAAGACTGGGCAACGGTCGGAGTTTTTCAAAATTTGTTTGGGGATTGATCAAGCCTCATGATTTGCAATAGAATTTCGGCAAAACGGAGTGTATAAAACTGTTAAAAGGTGCTTAAAATTGAAACCCTAAAATGGGAAGTTTGAAGCACGTGCTAAAAAAAACTGAATAACGATCGAGGTTCACGAAAATTTTGTCGGGAATCATCAAGCCTCATGGTTTGCAATAGAACTTTGAAGGGAAGGAGTGTATAAAACAATAAAAAGGTGCCTAAAATCGAAACCCTAATTTGCAAACCCAAATCCGGGACGTTATAAAAAGACTCGGCAACGGTCGGAGTTTTTCAAAATTTGTTTGGGGAATGATCAAGATTCATGATTTGAAATAGAATTTAGGCAAAAGGGAGTGTATAAAACTGTTAAAAGGTGCTTAAAATTGAAACCCTAAAATGGGAAGTTTGAATCTCGAGCTAAAAAAAACTGAATAACTATAGAGGTTCACGAAAATATTGTCGGGAATCATAAAGCCTCATGGTTTGCAATAGAACTTTGAAGGGAAGGAGTGTATAAAACAATATAAAGGTGCCTAAAATCGAAACCCTAATTTGCAAACAAAAATCCGGGACGTTATAAAAAGACTGGGCAACGGTCGGAGTGTTTTAAAATTTGTTTGGGGAATGATCAAGCTTCATGATTTGCAATAGAATTTAGGCAAAAGGGAGTGTATAAAACTGTTAAAAGGTGCTTAAAATTGAAACCCTAAAATGGGAAGTTTGAAGCACGTGCTTAAAAAAACTGAATAACGATCGAGGTTCACGAAAATTTTGTCGGGAATGATCAAGGCTCATGATTTACAATAGAATGTCGGCGGAAGGGAGTGTATAAAACTGTAGAAAGGTGCTTAAAATTGAAACCCTAAAATGGGATGTTTGAAGCACGTGCTAAAAATAACAGAGTAACGATCGAGGTTCAAGAAAATTTTGTCGGGAATGATCAAGGCTCATGATTTACAATAGAATGTCGGCGGAAGGGAGTGTATAAAACTGTAAAAAGGTGCTTAAAATTGAAACCCTAAAATGGGAAGTTTGAAGCCCGTGCTAAAAAAAACTGAGTAACGATCGACGTTCACGAAAATTTTGTCGGGAATCATCAAGCCTCATGGTTTGAAATAGAACTTTAAAGGGAAGGAGTGTATAAAACAATAAAAAGGTGCCTAAAATCGAACCCCTAATTTGCAAACAAAAATTCGGGACGTTATAAAAATACTGGAAACGGTTGGAGTTTTTCAAAATTTGTTTGGGGATTGATCAAGCCTCATGATTTACAATAGAATGTCGGCGGAAGGGAGTGTATAAAACTGTAAAAAGGTGCTTAAAATTCAAACCCTAAAATGGGAAGTTTGAAGCACATGCTAAAAAAAACTGAATAACGATCGAGGTTCACGAAAGTTTTGTCGGGAATCATCAAGCCTCATGGTTTGCAATAGAACTTTGAAGGGAAGGAGTGTATAAAATAATAAAAAGGTGCCTAAAATCGAAACCCTAATTTGCAAACCCAAATCCGGAACGTTACAAAAACATAGGGAATCGGTTGGAGTTTTTCAAAATTTGTTTGGGGAATGATCAAGCCTAATGATTGACAAAAGAATGTCGGCGGAAGGGAGTGTATAAAACTGTAAAAAGGTGCTTAAAATTCAAACCCAAAAATGGGAAGTTTGAAGCACATGCTAAAAAAAACTGAATAACGATCGAGGTTCACTAAAATTTTGTCGGGAATCATCAAGCCTCATGGTTTGCAATAGAACTTTGAAGGGAAGGAGTGTATAAAACAATAAAAACTTGCCCAAAATCGAAACCCTAATTTGCAAACCCAAATCTGGGACGTTATAAAAAGACTGGGCAACGGTCGGAGTTTTTCAAAACCCTAATTTGCAAACCCAAATCTGGGACGTTATAAAAAGACTGGGCAACGGTCGGAGTTTTTCAAAACCCTAATTTGCAAACCCAAATCTGGGACGTTATAAAAAGACTGGGCAACGGTCGGAGTTTTTCAAAATTTGTTTGGGGAATGATCAAGCTTGATGATTTGCAATAGAATTTAGGCAAAAGGGACTGTATAAAACTGTTAAAAGGTGCTTAAAATTGAAACCCTAAAATG
>NW_019272105.1:37035-53273 GCF_002738345.1 Cucurbita maxima | reverse complement strand
GGGAAGGAGTGTATAAAACAATAAAAAGTTGCCCAAAATCGAAACCCTAATTTGCAAACCCAAATCCTGGACGTTATAAAAAGACTGGGCAACGGTCGGAGTTTTTCAAAATTTGTTTGGGGAATGATCAAGCTTGATGATTTGCAATAGAATTTAGGGAAAAGGGACTGTATAAAACTGTTAAAATGTGCTTAAAATTGAAACCCTAAAATGGGAAGTTTGAAGCACATGCTAAAAAAAACTGAATAACGATCGAGGTTCACGAAAGTTTTGTCGGGAATCATCAAGCCTCATGGTTTGCAATAGAACTTTGAAGGGAAGGAGTGTATAAAACAATAAAAAGTTGCCCAAAATCGAAACCCTAATTTGCAAACCCAAATCCGGGACGTTATAAAAAGACTGGGCAACGGTCGGAGTTTTTCAAAATTTGTTTGGGGAATGATGAAGCTTGATGATTTGCAATAGAATTTAGACAAAAGGGGCTGTATAAAACTGTTAAAATGTGCTTAAAATTGAAACGCTAAAATGGGAAGTTTGAAGCACATGCTAAAAAAAACTGAATAACGATCGAGGTTCACGAAAGTTTTGTCGGGAATCATGAAGCCTCATGGTTTGCAATAGAACTTTGAAGGGAAGGAGTGTATAAAACAATAAAAAGTTGCCCAAAATCGAAACCCTAATTTGCAAACCCAAATCCGGGACGTTATAAAAAGACTGGGCAACGGTCGGAGTTTTTCAAAATTTGTTTGGGGAATGAACAAGCTTGATGATTTGCAATAGAATTTAGGCAAAAGGGACTGTATAAAACTGTTAAAATGTGCTTAAAATTGAAACCCTAAAATGGGAAGTTTGAAGCACATGCTAAAAAAAACTGAATAACGATCGAGGTTCACGAAAATTTTGTCGGGAATCATCAAGCCTCATGGTTTGCAATAGAACTTTGAAGGGAAGGAGTGTATAAAACAATAAAAAGGTGCCTAAAATCGAAACCCTAATTTGCAAACCCAAATCCGGGACGTTATAAAAAGACTGGGCAACGGTCGGAGTTTTTCAAAATTTGTTTGGGGAATGATCAAGCTTGATGATTTGCAATAGAATTTAGGCAAAAGGGACTGTATAAAACTGTTAAAATGTGCTTAAAATTGAAACCCTAAAATGGGAAGTTTGAAGCACATGCTAAAAAAAACTGAATAACTATCGAGGTTCACGAAAATTTTGTCGGGAATCATCAAGCCTCATGGTTTGCAATAGAACTTTGAAGGGAAGGAGTGTATAAAACATTTTGTCGGGAATCATCAAGCCTCATGGTTTGCAATAGAACTTTGAAGGGAAGGAGTGTATAAAACAATAAAAAGTTGCCCAAAATTGAAACCCTAATTTGCAAACCCAAATCCGGGACGTTATAAAAAGACTGGGCAACGGTTGGAGTTTTTAAAAATTTGTTTGGGGAATGATCAAGCTTGATGATTTGCAATAGAATTTAGGCAAAAGGGACTGTATAAAACTGTTAAAATGTGCTTAAAATTAAAACCCTAAAATGGGAAATTTGAAGCACATGCTAAAAAAACTGAATAACGATCGAGGTTCACGAAAGTTTTGTCGGGAATCATCAAGCCTCATGGTTTGCAATAGAACTTTGAAGGGAAGGAGTGTATAAAACAATAAAAAGTTGCCCAAAATCGAAACCCTAATTTGCAAACCCAAATCTGGGACGTTATAAAAAGACTAGGCAACGGTCGGAGTTTTTCAAAATTTGTTTGGGGAATGATGAAGCTTGATGATTTGCAATAGAATTTAGGCAAAAGGGAGTGTATAAAACTGTTAAAAGGTGCTTAAAATTGAAACCCTAAAATGGGAAGTTTGAAGCACATGCTAAAAAAAACTGAATAACGATCGAGGTTCACAAACATTTTGTCGGGAATCATCAAGCCTCATGGTTTGCAATAGAACTTTGAAGGGAAGGAGTGTATAAAATAATAAAAAGGTGCCTAAAATCGAAACCCTAATTTGCAAACCCAAATCCGGGACGTTACAAAAACATAGGGAATCGGTTGGAGTTTTTCAAAATTTGTTTGGGGAATGATCAAGCCTAATGATCGACAAAAGAATGTCGGCGGAAGGGAGTGTATAAAACTGTAAAAAGGTGCTTAAAATTGAAACCCTAAAATGGGAAGTTTGAAGCCCGTGCTAAAAAAAACTGAATAACGATCGAGGTTCACGAAAACTTTGTCGGGAATCATCAAGCCTCATGGTTATTAATAGAAATTTGAAGGTAAGGTGTGTATAAAACAATAAAAAGATTCCTAAAATCGAAACCCTAATTTGCAAACAAAAATTCGGGACGTTATAAAAATACTAGCAATGGTCGGAGTTTTTTCAAATTTGTTTGGGGAATGATCAAGCTTCATGATTTGCAATAAATTTCGGCAAAAGGGAGTGTATAAAACTGTTAAAAGGTGTTTAAAATTGAAACCCTAAAATTGGAAGTTTGATGCTTGTGCTAAAAAAAAACAGAGTCACGATCGAGGTTCACAAAAATTTCGTCGGAAATTTATCAAGCCTCATAGTTTGCAATAGAACTTTGAAGGGAAGGAGTGTATAAAACAATAAAAAGGTGCCTAAAATCGAAACCCTAATTTGCAAACCCAAATCCGGGATGTTATAAAAAGACTGGGCAACGGTCGGAGTTTTTCAAAATTTTTTTGGGGAATGATCAAGCCTCATGATTTACAATAGAATGTCGGCGGAAGGGAGTGTATAAAACTGTAAAAAGGTGCTTAAAATTGAAACCCTAAAATGGGAAGTTTGAAGCACGTGCTAAAAAAATACAGAGTAACGATAGAGGTTCAAAAAAATTTTGTCGGGAATCATCAAGCCTCATAGTTTGCAATAGAACTTTGAAGGGAAGGAGTGTATAAAACAATAAAAAGGTGCCTAAAATCGAAACCCTAATTTGCAAACCCAAATACGGGACGTTATAAAAAGACTGGGCAACGGTCGGAGTTTTTAAAAATTTGTTTGAGGAATGATCAAGATTCATGATTTGAAATAGAATTTAGGCAAAAGGGAGTGTATAAAACTGTTAAAAGGTGCTTAAAATTGAAACCCTAAAATGGGAAGTTTGAAGCTCGAGCTAAAAAAAACTGAATAACTATAGAGGTTCACGAAAATTTTGTTGGGAATCATCAAGCCTCATGGTTTGCAATAGAACTTTGAAGGGAAGGAGTGTATAAAACAATAAAAAGGTGCCCAAAATCGAAACCCTAATTTGCAAACAAAAATCCGGGACGTTATAAAAACACTGGGCAACGGTCGGAGTTTTTCAAAATTTGTTTGGGGATTGATCAAGCCTTTTGATTTACAATAGAATGTCAGCGGAAGGGAGTGTATAAAACTGTAAAAAGGTGCTTAAAATTGAAACCCTAAAATGGGAAGTTTGAAGCACGTGCTAAAAAAAACTGAGTAACGATCGAGGTTCACGAAAATTTTGTCGGGAATCATCAAGCCTCATGGTTTGCAATAGAACTTTGAAGGGAAGGAGTGTATAAAACAATAAAAAGGTGCCCAAAATCGAAACCCTAATTTGCAAACCCAAATACGGGACGTTATAAAAAGACTGGGCAACGGTAGGAGTTTTTCAAAATTTGTTTGGGGAATGATCAAGATTCATGATTTGAAATAGAATTTAGGCAAAAGGGAGTGTATAAAACTGTTAAAAGGTGCTTAAAATTGAAACCCTAAAATGGGAAGTTTGAAGCACATGCTAAAAAAAACTGAATAACAATCGAGGTTCACGAAAATTTTGTCGGGAATCATCAAGCCTCATGGTTTGCAATAGAACTTTGAATGGAAGGAGTGTATAAAACAATAAAAAGGTGCCCAAAATCGAAACCCTAATTTGCAAACCCAAATACGGGACTTTTAAAAAGACTGGGCAACGGTCGGAGTTTTTCAAAATTTGTTTGGGGAATGATCAAGATTTATGATTTGAAATAGAATTTAGGCAAAAGGGACTGTATAAAACTGTTAAAAGGTGCTTAAAATTGAAACCCTAAAATGGGAAGTTTGAAGCACGTGCTAAAAAAAACTGAATAACGATCGAGGTTCACGAAAATTTTGTCGGGAATCATAAAGCCTCATGGTTTGCAATAGAACTTTGAAGGGAAGGAGTGTATAAAACAATAAAAAGGTGCCTAAAATCGAAACCCTAATTTGCAAACCCAAATCCGGGACGTTATAAAAAGACTGGGCAACGGTCGGAGTTTTTCAAAATTTGTTTGGGGAATGATCAAGCTTGATGATTTGCAATAGAATTTAGGCAAAAGGGAGTGTATAAAACTGTTAAAAGGTGTTTAAAATTGAAACCCTAAAATGGGAAGTTTGAAGCTCGTGCAAAAAAAAACTGAATAACGATCGAGGTTCACGAAAATTTTGTCGGGAATCATAAAGCCCCATGGTTTGCAATAGAACTTTGAAGGGAAGGAGTGTATAAAACAATAAAAAGTTGCCCAAAATCAAAACCCTAATTTGCAAACCCAAATCTGGGACGTTATAAAAAGACTGGGCAACGGTCGGAGTTTTTCAAAATTTGTTTGGGGAATGATCAAGCTTGATGATTTGCAATAGAATTTAGGCAAAAGGGACTATATAAAACTGTTAAAAGGTGCTTAAAATTGAAACGCTAAAATGTGAAGTTTGAAGCACGTGCTAAAAAAACTGAATAACGATCGAGGTTCACGAAAATTTTGTCGGGAATCATCAAGCCTCATGGTTTGCAATAGAACTTTGAAGGAAAGGTGTGTATAAAACAATAAAAAGGTCACTAAAATCGAAACCTTAATTTGCAAACAAAAATTCGGGACGTTATAAAAATACTGGCAACGGTCGGAGTTTTTCAAAATTTGTTTGGGGAATGATCAAGCTTCATGATTTGCAATAGAATTTAGGCAAAAGGGACTGTATAAAACTGTTAAAAGGTGCTTAAAATTGAAACCCTAAAATGGGAAGTTTGAAGCACGTGCTAAAAAAAACTGAATAACGATCGAGGTTCACGAAAATTTTGTCGGGAATCATAAAGCCTCATGGTTTGCAATAGAACTTTGAAGGGATGGAGTGCAAAAAACAATAAAAAGGTGCCTAAAATCGAAACCCTTATTTGCGAACCCAAATCCGAGAAGTTATAAAAAGACTGGTCAACGGTCGGAGTTTTTCAAAATTTGTTTGGGGAATGATCAAGATACATGATTTGCAATAGAATTTTGGCAAAAGGGAGTGTATAAAACTATTAAAAGGTGTTTAAAATTGAAACCCTAAAATGGGAAGTTTGAAGCTCGTGCAAAAAAAAACTAAATAACGATCGAGGTTCACGAAAGTTTTGTCGGGAATCATCAAGCCTCATGGTTTGCGATAGAACTTTAAAGGGAAGGAGTGTATAAAACAATAAAAAGTTGCCCAAAATCGAAACCCTAATTTGCAAACCCAAATCCTGGACGTTATAAAAAGACTGGGCAACGGTCGGAGTTTTTCAAAATTTGTTTGGGGAATGATCAAGCTTGATGATTTGCAATAGAATTTAGGCAAAAGGGACTGTATAAAACTGTTAAAATGTGCTTAAAATTGAAACCCTAAAATGGGAAGTTTGAAGCACATGCTAAAAAACACTGAATAACGATCGAGGTTCACGAAAGTTTTGTCCGGAATCATCAAGCCTCATGGTTTGCAATAGAACTTTGATGGGAAGGAGTGTATAAAACAATAAAAAGTTGCCCAAAATCGAAACCCTAATTTGCAAACCCAAATCCGGGACGTTATAAAAAGACTGGGCAACGGTCGGAGTTTTTCAAAATTTGTTTGGGGAATGATCAAGCTTGATGATTTGCAATAGAATTTAGGCAAAAGGGAGTGTTTAAAACTGTTAAAATGTGCTTAAAATTGAAACCTTAAAATGGGAAGTTTGAAGCACCTGCTAAAAAAAACTGAATAACGATCGAGGTTCACGGAAATTTTGTCGGGAATCATCAAGCCTCATGGTTTGCAATAGAACTTTGAAGGGAAGGAGTGTATAAAACAATAAAAAGTTGCCCAAAATCGAAACCCTAATTTGCAAACCCAAATCCGGGACGTAATAAAAAGACTGGGCAACGGTCGGAGTTTTTCAAAATTTGTTTGGGGAATGAACAAGCTTGATGATTTGCAATAGAATTTAGGCAAAAGGGACTGTATAAAACTGTTAAAATGTGCTTAAAATTGAAACCCTAAAATGGGAAGTTTGAAGCACATGCTAAAAAAAACTGAATAACGATCGAGGTTCACGAAAGTTTTGTCGGGAATCATCAAACCTCATGGTTTGCAATAGAACTTTGAAGGGAAGGAGTGTATAAAACAATAAAAAGGTGCCCAAAATCGAAACCCTAATTTGCAAACCCAAATCCGGGACGTTATAAAAAGACTGGGCAACGGTCGGAGTTTTTCAAAATTTGTTTGGGGAATGATGAAGCTTGATGATTTGCAATAGAATTTAGGCAAAAGGGACTGTATAAAACTGTTAAAATGTGCTTAAAATTGAAACCCTAAAATGGGAAGTTTGAAGCACATGCTAAAAAAAACTGAATAACGATCGAGGTTCACGAAAATTTTGTCGGGAATCATCAAGCCTTATGGTTTGCAATAGAACTTTGAAGGGAAGGAGTGTATAAAACAATAAAAAGTTGCCCAAAATCGAAACCCTAATTTGCAAACCCAAATCTGGGACGTTATAAAAAGACTAGGCAACGGTCGGAGTTTTTCAAAATTTGTTTGGGGAATGATGAAGCTTGATGATTTGCAATAGAATTTAGGCAAAAGGGACTGTATAAAACTGTTAGAATGTGCTTAAAATTGAAACCCTAAAATGGGAAGTTTGAAGCTTGTGCAAAAAAAAACTGAATAACGATCGAGGTTCACGAAAATTTTGTCGGGAATCATAAAGCCTCATGGTTTGCAATAGAACTTTGAAGGGAAGGAGTGTATAAAACAATAAAAAGTTGCCCAAAATCGAAACCCTAATTTGCAAACCCAAATCTGGGACGTTATAAAAAGACTGGGCAACGGTCGGAGTTTTTCAAAATTTGTTTGGGGAATGATGAAGCTTGATGATTTGCAATAGAATTTAGGCAAAAGGGACTGTATAAAACTGTTAGAATGTGCTTAAAATTGAAACCCTAAAATGGGAAGTTTGAAGCTTGTGCAAAAAAAAAACTGAATAACGATCGAGGTTCACGAAAATTTTGTCGGGAATCATAAAGCCTCATGGTTTGCAATAGAACTTTGAAGGGAAGGAGTGTATAAAACAATAAAAAGTTGCCCAAAATCGAAACCCTAATTTGCAAACCCAAATCCGGGACGTTATAAAAAGACTGGGCAACGGTCGGAGTTTTTCAAAATTTGTTTGGGGAATGATCAAGCTTGATGATTTGCAATAGAATTTAGGCAAAAGGGACTGTATAAAACTGTTAAAATGTGCTTAAAATTGAAACCCTAAAATGGGAAGTTTGAAGCACATGCTAAAAAAAACTGAATAACGATCGAGGTTCACGAAAATTTTGTCGGGAATCATAAAGCCTCATGGTTTGCAATAGAACTTTGAAGGGAAGGAGTGTATAAAACAATAAAAAGTTGCCCAAAATCGAAACCCTAATTTGCAAACCCAAACACGGGACGTTATAAAAAGACTGGGCAACGGTCGGAGTTTTTCAAAATTTGTTTGGGGAATGATCAAGCTTGATGATTTGCAATAGAATTTAGGCAAAAGGGACTGTATAAAACTGTTAAAATGTGCTTAAAATTGAAACCCTAAAATGGGAAGTTTGAAGCACATGCTAAAAAAAACTGAATAACGATCGAGGTTCACGAAAATTTTGTCGGGAATCATCAAGCCTCATGGTTTGCAATAGAACTTTGAAGGGAAGGAGTGTATAAAACAATAAAAAGTTTCCCAAAATCGAAACCCTAATTTGCAAACCCAAATACGGGACGTTATAAAAAGACTGGGCAACGTTCGGAGTTTTTCAAAATTTGTTTGGGGAATGATCAAGATTCATGATTTGAAATAGAATTTAGGCAAAAGGGAGTGTTTAAAACTGTTAAAAGGTGCTTAAAATTGAAACCCTAAAATGGGAAGTTTGAAGCACATGCTAAAAAAAACTGAATAACGATCGAGGTTCACGAACATTTTGTCGGGAATCATCAAGCCTCATGGTTTGCAATAGAACTTTGAAGGGAAGGAGTGTATAAAATAATAAAAAGGTGCCTAAAATCGAAACCCTAATTTGCAAACCCAAATCCGGGACGTTACAAAAACATAGGGAATCGGTTGGAGTTTTTCAAAATTTGTTTGGGGAATGATCAAGCCTAATGATCGACAAAAGAATGTCGGCGAAAGGGAGTGTATAAAACTGTAAAAAGGTTTTTAAAATTGAAACCCTAAAATGGGAAGTTTGAAGCCCGTGCTAAAAAAAACTGAATAACGATCGAGGTTCACGAAAACTTTGTCGGGAATCATCAAGCCTCATGGTTATTAATAGAAATTTGAAGGTAAGGTGTGTATAAAACAATAAAAAGGTGCCTAAAATCGAAACCCTAATTTGCAAACAAAAATTCGGGACGTTATAAAAATACTAGCAATGGTCGGAGTTTTTTCAAATTTGTTTGGGGAATGATCAAGCTTCATGATTTGCAATAAATTTCGGCAAAAGGGAGTGTATAAAACTGTTAAAAGGTGCTTAAAATTGAAACCCTAAAATTGGAAGTTTGATGCTTGTGCTAAAAAAAAACAGAGTCACGATCGAGGTTCACAAAAATTTCGTCGGAAATCATCAAGCCTCATAGTTTGCAATAGAACTTTGAAGGGAAGGAGTTTATAAAACAATAAAAAGGTGCCTAAAATCGAAACCCTAATTTGCAAACCCAAATACGGGACGTTATAAAAAGACTGGGCAACGGTCGGAGTTTTTAAAAATTTGTTTGAGGAATGGTCAAGATTCATGATTTGAAATAGAATTTAGGGAAAAGGGAGTGTATAAAACTGTTAAAAGGTGCTTAAAATTGAAACCCTAAAATGGGAAGTTTGAAGCTCGAGCTAAAAAAAACTGAATAACTATAGAGGTTCACGAAAATTTTGTCGGGAATCATCAAGCCTCATGGTTTGCAATAGAACTTTGAAGGGAAGGAGTGTATAAAACAATAAAAAGGTGCCCAAAATCGAAACCCTAATTTGCAAACCCAAATACGGGACGTTATAAAAAGACTGGGCAACGGTCGGAGTTTTTCAAAATTTGTTTGGGGAATGATCAAGATTCATGATTTGAAATAGAATTTAGGCAAAAGGGAGTGTATAAAACTGTTAAAAGGTGCTTAAAATTGAAACCCTAAAATGGGAAGTTTGAAGCACATGCTAAAAAAAACTGAATAACAATCGAGGTTCACGAAAATTTTGTCGGGAATCATCAAGCCTCATGGTTTGCAATAGAACTTTGAAGGGAAGGAGTGTATAAAACAATAAAAAGGTGCCCAAAATCGAAACCCTAATTTGCAAACCCAAATACGGACGTTTAAAAAGACTGGGCAACGGTCGGAGTTTTTCAAAATTTGTTTGGGGAATGATCAAGATTTATGATTTGAAATAGAATTTAGGCAAAAGGGACTGTATAAAACTGTTAAAAGGTGCTTAAAATTGAAACCCTAAAATGGGAATTTTGAAGCACGTGCTAAAAAAAACTGAATAACGATCGAGGTTCACGAAAATTTTGTCGGGAATCATAAAGCCTCATGGTTTGCAATAGAACTTTGAAGGGAAGGAGTGCATAAAACAATAAAAAGGTGCCTAAAATCGAGACCCTAATTTGCAAACCTAAATCCGAGAAGTTATAAAAAGACTGGGCAACGGTCGGAGTTTTTCAAAATTTATTTGGGGAATGATCAAGATACATGATTTGCAATAGAATTTAGGCAAAAGGGAGTGTATAAAACTGTTAAAATGTGCTTAAAATTGAAACCCTAAAATGGGAAGTTTGAAGCACATGCTAAAAAAAACTGAATAACGATCGTGCTTAAAATTGAAACCCTAAAATGGGAAGTTTGAAGCACATGCTAAAAAAAACTGAATAACGATCGAGGTTCACGAAAATTTTGTCGGGAATCATAAAGCCTCATGGTTTGCAATAGAACTTTGAAGGGAAGGAGTGTATAAAACAATAAAAAGTTGCCCAAAATCAAAACCCTAATTTGCAAACCCAAATCTGGGACGTTATAAAAAGACTGGGCAACGATCGGAGTTTTTCAAAATTTGTTTGGGGATTGATCAAGCCTCATGATTTGCAATAGAATTTAGGCAAAAGGGACTATATAAAACTGTTAAAAGGTGCTTAAAATTGAAACGCTAAAATGTGAAGTTTGAAGCACGTGCTAAAAAAAACTTAATAACGATCGAGGTTCACGAAAATTTTGTCGGGAATCATCAAGCCTCATGGTTTGCAATAGAACTTTGAAGGAAAGGTGTGTATAAAACAATAAAAAGGTGCCTAAAATCGAAACCTTAATTTGCAAACAAAAATTCGGGACGTTATAAAAATACTGGCAACGGTCGGAGTTTTTCAAAATTTGTTTGGGGAATGATCAAGCTTCATGATTTGCAATAGAATTTAGGCAAAAGGGACTGTATAAAACTGTTAAAAGGTGCTTAAAATTGAAACCCTAAAATGGGAAGTTTGAAGCACGTGCTAAAAAAAACTGAATAACGATCGAGGTTCACGAAAATTTTGTCGGGAATCATAAAGCCTCATGGTTTGCAATAGAACTTTGAAGGGAAGGAGTGCAAAAAACAATAAAAAGGTGCCTAAAATCGAAACCCTTATTTGCGAACCCAAATCCGAGAAGTTATAAAAAGACTGGGCAACGGTCGGAGTTTTCAAAATTTGTTTGGGGAATGATCAAGATACATGATTTGCAATATAATTTAGGCAAAAGGGAGTGTATAAAACTGTTAAAAGGTGTTTAAAATTGAAACCCTAAAATGGGAAGTTTGAAGCTCGTGCAAAAAAAAACTGAATAACGATCGAGGTTCACGAAAGTTTTGTCGGGAATCATCAAGCCTCATGGTTTGCAATAGAACTTTGAAGGGAAGGAGTGTATAAAACAATAAAAAGTTGCCCAAAATCGAAACCCTAATTTGCAAACACAAACCCTGGACGTTATAAAAAGACTGGGAAACGGTCGGAGTTTTTCAAAATTTGTTTGGGGTATGATCAAGCTTGATGATTTGCAATAGAATTTAGGCAAAAGGGACTGTATAAAACTGTTAAAATGTGCTTAAAATTGAAACCCTAAAATGGGAAGTTTGAAGCACATGCTAAAAAAAACTGAATAACGATCAAGGTTCACGAAAGTTTTGTCGGGAATCATCAAGCCTCATGGTTTGCAATAGAACTTTGAAGGGAAGGAGTGTATAAAACAATAAAAAGTTGCCCAAAATCGAAACCCTAATTTGCAAACCCAAATACGGGACTTTTAAAAAGACTGGGCAACGGTCGGAGTTTTTCAAAATTTGTTTGGGGAATGATCAAGATTTATGATTTGAAATAGAATTTAGGCAAAAGGGACTGTATAAAACTGTTAAAAGGTGCTTAAAATTGAAACCCTAAAATGGGAAGTTTGAAGCACGTGCTAAAAAAAACTGAATAACGATCGAGGTTCACGAAAATTTTGTCGGGAATCATAAAGCCTCATGGTTTGCAATAGAACTTTGAAGGGAAGGAGTGCATAAAACAATAAAAAGGTGCCTAAAATCGAAACCCTAATTTGCAAACCTAAATCCGAGAAGTTATAAAAAGACTGGGCAACGGTCGGAGTTTTTCAAAATTTGTTTGGGGAATGATCAAGCTTGATGATTTACAATAGAATTTAGGCAAAAGGGAGTGTATAAAACTGTTAAAAGGTGTTTAAAATTGAAACCCTAACATGGGAAGTTTGAAGCTCGTGCAAAAAAAAAACTGAATAACGATCAAGGTTCACGAAAGTTTTGTCGGGAATCATCAAGCCTCATGGTTTGCAATAGAACTTTGAAGGGAAGGAGTGTATAAAACAATAAAAAGTTGCCCAAAATAGAAACCCTAATTTGCAAACCCAAATCCTGGACGTTATAAAAAGACTGGGAAACGGTCGGAGTTTTTCAAAATTTGTTTGGGGTATGATCAAGCTTGATGATTTGCAATAGAATTTAGGCAAAAGGGACTGTATAAAACTGTTAAAATGTGCTTAAAATTGAAACCCTAAAATGGGAAGTTTGAAGCACATGCTAAAAAAAACTGAATAACGATCGAGGTTCACGAAAGTTTTGTCGGGAATCATCAAGCCTCATGGTTTGCAATAGAACTTTGATGGGAAGGAGTGTATAAAACAATAAAAAGTTGCCCAAAATCGAAACCCCAATTTGCAAACCCAAATCCGGGACGTTATAAAAAGACTGGGCAACGGTCGGAGTTTTTCAAAATTTGTTTGGGGATTGATCAAGCCTCATGATTTACAATAGAATGTCGGCGGAAGGGAGTGTATAAAACTGTAAAAAGGTGCTTAAAATTGAAACCCTAAAATGGGAAGTTTGAAGCACGTGCTAAAAAAAACTGAGTAACGATCGAGGTTCACGAAAATTTTGTCGGGAATCATCAAGCCTCATGGTTTGCAATAGAACTTTGATGGGAAGGAGTGTATAAAACAATAAAAAGTTGCCCAAAATCGAAACCCCAATTTGCAAACCCAAATCCGGGACGTTATAAAAAGACTGGGCAACGGTCGGAGTTTTTCAAAATTTGTTTGGGGAATGATCAAGCTTGATGATTTGCAATAGAATTTAGGCAAAAGGGAGTGTATAAAACTGTTAAAATGTGCTTAAAATTGAAACCCTAAAATGGGAAGTTTGAAGCACCTGCTAAAAAAAACTGAATAACGATCGAGGTTCAAGAAAATTTTGTCGGGAATCATCAAGCCTCATGGTTTGCAATAGAACATTGAAGGGAAGGAGTGTATAAAACAATAAAAAGTTGCCCAAAATCGAAACCCTAATTTGCAAACCCAAATCCGGGACGTTATAAAAAGACTGGGCAACGGTTGGAGTTTTTCAAAATTTGTTTGGGGAATGATCAAGATTGATGATTTGCAATAGAATTTAGGCAAAAGGGACTGTATAAAACTGTTAAAATGTGCTTAAAATTGAAACCCTAAAATGGGAAATTTGAAGCACACGCTAAAAAAAACTGAATAACGATCGAGGTTCACGAAAGTTTTGTCGGGAATCATCAAGCCTCATGGTTTGCAATAAAACTGAATAACGATCGAGGTTCACGAAAGTTTTGTCGGGAATCATCAAGCCTCATGGTTTGCAATAGAACTTTGAAGGGAAGGAGTGTATAAAACAATAAAAAGGTGCCCAAAATCGAAACCCTAACTTGCTCACAAAAATCGGGGACGTTATAAAAACACTGGGCAACGGTCGGAGTTTTTCAAAATTTGTTTGTGCATGGATCAAGCATCATCATTTGCAATAGAATGTTGGCGGAAGGAAGTGTATAAAACTGTAAAAAGGTGCTTAAAATTGAAACCCTAAAATGGGAAGTTTGAAGCCCGTGCTAAAAAAAACTGAATAACGATCGAGGTTCACGAAAACTTTGTCGGGAATCATCAAGCCTCATGGTTATTAATAGAAATTTGAAGGTAAGGTGTGTATAAAACAATAAAAAGGTGCCTAAAATCGAAACCCTAATTTCCAAACCCAAATTCGGGACGTTATAAAAATACTGGCAACGGTCGGAGTTTTTCAAAATTTGTTTGGGGATTGATCAAGCCTCATGATTTACAATAGAATGTCGGCGGAAGGGAGTGTATAAAACTGTAAAAAGGTGCTTAAAATTGAAACCCTAAAATGGGAAGTTTGAAGCACGTGCTAAAAAAAACTGAGTAACGATCGAGGTTCACGAAAATTTTGTCGGGAATCATCAAGCCTCATGGTTTGCAATAGAACTTTGAAGGGAAGGAGTGTATAAAACAATAAAAAGGTGCCCAAAATCGAAACCCTAATTTGCAAACAAAAATTCGGGACGTTATAAAAACACAGGCAACGGTCGGAGTTTTTCAAAATTTGTTTGGGGATTGATCAAGCCTCATGATTTACAATAGAATGTCGGCGGAAGGGAGTGTATAAAACTGTAAAAAGGTGCTTAAAATTGAAACCCTAAAATGGGAAGTTTGAAGCACGTGCTAAAAAAAACTGAGTGGCGATCGAGGTTCACGAAAATTTTATCGGGAATCATCAAGCCTCATGGTTTGCAATAGAACTTTGAAGGGAAGGAGTGTATAAAACAATAAAAAGGTGCCCAAAATCGAAACCCTAATTTGCAAACCCAAATACGGGACGTTATAAAAAGACTGGGCAACGGTCGGAGTTTTTCAAAATTTGTTTGGGGAATGATCAAGATACATGATTTGCAATAGAATTTAGGCAAAAGGGAGTGTATAAAACTGTTAAAAGGTGTTTAAAATTGAAACCCTAAAATGGGAAGTTTGAAGCTTGTGCAAAAAAAAACTGAATAACGATCGAGGTTCACGAAAATTTTGTCGGGAATCATAAAGCCTCATGGTTTGCAATAGAACTTTGAAGGGAAGGAGTGTATAAAACAATAAAAAGTTGCCCAAAATCGAAACCCTAATTTGCAAACCCAAATCTGGGACGTTATAAAAAGACTGGGCAACGGTCGGAGTTTTTCAAAATTTGTTTGGGGAATGATGAAGCTTCATGATTTGCAATAGAATTTCGGCAAAAGGGAGTGTATAGAACTGTTAAAAGGTGCTTAAAATTGAAACCCTAAAATGGGAAGTTTGAAGCTCGAGCTAAAGAAAACTGAATTACTATAGAGGTTCACGAAAATTTTGTCGGGAATCATCAAGCCTCATGGTTTGCAATAGAACTTTGAAGGGAAGGTGTGTATAAAACAATAAAAAGGTGCCCAAAATCGAAACCCTAATTTGCAAACCCAAATACGGGACGTTATAAAAAGACTGGGCAACGGTCGGAGTTTTTCAAAATTTGTTTGGGGAATGATCAAGATTCATGATTTGAAATAGAATTTAGGCAAAAGGGAGTGTATAAAACTGTTAAAAGGTGCTTTAAATTGAAACCCTAAAATGGGAAGTTTGAAGCACGTGCTAAAAAAAACTGAATAACGATCGAGGTTCACGAAAATTTTGTCGGGAATCATCAAGCCTCATGGTTTGCAATAGAACTTTGAAGGGAAGGAGTGTATAAAACAATAAAAAGGTGCCTAAAATCGAAACCCTAATTTGCAAACCCAAATCCGGGACGTTATAAAAACACTGGGCAACGGTCGGAGTTTTTCAAAATTTGTTTGGGGAATGATCAAGCCTCATGATTTGCAATAGAATTTCGGCGAAAGGGAGTGTATAAAACTGTTAAAAGGTGCTTAAAATTGAAACCCTAAAATGGGAAGTTTGAAGCACGTGCTAAAAAAAACTGAATAACGATCGAGGTTCACGAAAATTTTGTCGGGAATCATCAAGCCTCATGGTTTGCAATAGAACTTTGAAGGGAAGGAGTGTATAAAACAATAAAAAGTTGCCCAAAATCGAAACCCTAATTTGCAAACCTAAATCTGGGACGTTATAAAAAGACTGGGCAACGGTCGCAGTTTTTCAAAATTTGTTTGGGGAATGATCAAGCTTGATGATTTGCAATAGAATTTAGGCAAAAGGGACTGTATAAAACTGATAAAATGTGCTTAAAATTGAAACCATAAAATGGGAAGTTTGAAGCACATGCTAAAAAAAACTGAATAACGATCGAGGTTCACGAAAGTTTTGTCGGGAATCATCAAGCCTCATGGTTTCCAATAGAACTTTGAAGGGAAGGAGTGTATAAAATAATAAAAAGGTGCCTAAAATCGAAACCCTAATTTGCAAACCCAAATCTGGGACGTTACAAAAACATAGGGAATCGGTTGGAGTTTTTCAAAATTTGTTTGGGGAATGATCAAGCCTAATGATTGACAAAAGAATGTCGGCGGAAGGGAGTGTATAAAACTGTAAAAAGGTGCTTAAAATTGAAACCCTAAAATGGGAAGTTTGAAGCCCGTGCTAAAAAAAACTGAATAACGATCGAGGTTCACGAAAACTTTGTCGGGAATCATCAAGCCTCATGG
>NW_019272105.1:24535-32035 GCF_002738345.1 Cucurbita maxima | reverse complement strand
TATAAAAAGTTGCTTAAAATTGAAACCCTAAAATGGGAAGTTTGAAGCACGTGCTAAAAAAAACTGTATAACGATCGAGGTTCACGAAAATTTTGTCGGCAATCATCAAGCCTCATGGTTTGCAATAGAACTTTGAAGGGAAGGAGTGTATAAAACAATAAAAACGTGTCTAAAATCGAAATCCTAATTTGCAAACAAAAATTCGGGACGTTATAAAAACACTGGCAACGGTCGCAGTTTTTCAAAATTTGTTTGAGGATTGATCAAGCCTCATGATTTACAATAGAATGTCGGCGGAAGGGAGTGTATAAAACTGTAAAAAGGTGCTTAAAATTGAAACCCTAAAATGGGAAGTTTGAAGCACGTGCCAAAAAAAACAGAGTAACGATCGAGGTTCACGAAAATTTTGTTGGGAATCATCAAGCGTCATGGTTTGCAATAGAACTTTGTAAGGAAGGAGTGTATAAAACAATAAAAAGTTGCCCAAAATCGAAACCCTAATTTGCAAACCCAAATCCGGGACGTTATAAAAAGACTGGGCAACGGTCGGAGTTTTTCAAAATTTGTTTGGGGAATGATCAAGCTTGATGATTTGCAATAGAATTTAGGCAAAAGGGACTATATAAAACTGTTAAAAGGTGCATAAAATTGAAACCCTAAAATTGGAAGTTTGAAGCTTGTGCTAAAGAAAAACAGAGTAACGATCGAGGTTCACAAAAATTTCGTCGGAAATCATCAAGCCTCATAGTTTGCAATAGAACTTTGAAGGGAAGGAGTGTATAAAACAATAAAAAGGTGCCTAAAATCGAAACCCTAATTTGCAAACCAAAATTCGGGACGTTATAAAAACACTGGGCAACGGTCGGAGTTTTTCAAAATTTGTTTGGGGATTGATCAAGCCTTTTGATTTACAATAGAATGTCAGCGGAAGGGAGTGTATAAAACTGTAAAAAGGTGCTTAAAATTGAAACCCTAAAATGGGAAGTTTGAAGCACGTGCTAAAAAAAACTGAGTAACGATCGAGGTTCACGAAAATTTTGTCGGGAATCATCAAGCCTCATGGTTTGCAATAGAACTTTGAAGGGAAGGAGTGTATAAAACAATAAAAAGGTGCCTAAAATCGAAACCCTAATTTGCAAACCCAAATACGGGACGTTATAAAAAGACTGGGCAACGGTCGGAGTTTTTCAAAATTTGTTTGGGGAATGATCAAGGTTCATGATTTGAAATAGAATTTAGGCAAAAGGGAGTGTATAAAACTGTTAAAAGGTGCTTAAAATAGGAACCCGAAAATGGGAAGTTTGAAGCACGTGTTAAAAAAAACTGAATAACGATCGAGGTTCACGAAAATTTTATCGGGAATCATCAAGCATCATGGTTTGCGATAGAACTTTGAAGGGAAGGAGTGTATAAAACAATAAAAAGGAGCCTAAAATCGAAACCCTAATTTCCAAACCAAAATTCGGGACGTTATAAAAAGACAGGGCAACGGTCGGAGTTTTTCAAAATTTGTTTGGGGAATGATCAATCTTGATGATTTGCAATAGAATTTAGGCAAAAGGGACTATATAAAACTGTTAAAAGGTGCTTAAAATTGAAACGCTAAAATGGGAAGTTTGAAGAACGTGCTAAAAAAAAACTGAGTAGCGATCGAGGTTCACGAAAATTTTATCGGGAATCATCAAGCCTCACGTGCTAAAAAAAAACTGAGTAGCGATCGAGGTTCACGAAAATTTTATCGGGAATCATCAAGCCTCATGTGCTAAAAAAAAACTGAGTAGCGATCGAGGTTCACGAAAATTTTATCGGGAATCATCAAGCCTCATGGTTTGCAATAGAACTTTGAAGGGAAGGAGTGTATAAAACAATAATAAGGTGCCTAAAATCCAAACCCTAATTTGCAAACCCAAATCCGGGACGTTATAAAAAGACTGGGCAACGGTCGGAGTTTTTCAAAATTTCTTTGGGGACTGATCAAGCTTCATGATTTGCAATAAATTTCGGCAAAAGGGAGTGTATAAAACGGTTAAAAGGTGCTTAAAATTGAAACCCTAAAATTGGAAGTTTGAAGCTTGTGCTAAAAAAAACAGAGAAACGATCGAGGTTCACAAAAATTTCGTCGGAAATCCTCAAGCCTCATAGTTTGCATTAGAACTTTGAAGGGAAGGAGTGTATAAAACAACAAAAAGGTGCCTAAAATCGAAACCCTAATTTGCAAACCGAAATCCGGGACGTTATAAAAAGACTGGGCAACGGTCGGAGTTTTTCAAAATTTGTTTGGGGAATGATCAAGCTTCATGATTTGCAATAGAATTTCGGCAAAAGGGAGTGTATAAAACTGTTAAAAGGTGCTTAAAATTAAAGCCCTAAAATGGGAAGTTTGAAGCACGTGCTAAAAATTACAGAGTAACAATTAAGGTTCACGAAAATTTTGTCGGGAATGATCAGGGCTCATGATTTACAATAGAATGTCGGCGGAAGGGAGTGTATAAAACTATAAAACGTTGCTTAAAATTGAAACCCTAAAATGGGAAGTTTGAAGCACGTGCTAAAAAAAACTGTATAACGATCGAGGTTCACGAAAATTTTGTCGGCAATCATCAAGCCTCATGGTTTGCAATAGAACTTTGAAGGGAAGGAGTGTATAAAACAATAAAAACGTGTCTAAAATCGAAATCCTAATTTGCAAACAAAAATTCGGGACGTTATAAAAACACTGGCAACGGTCGCAGTTTTTCAAAATTTGTTTGAGGATTGATCAAGCCTCATGATTTACAATAGAATGTCGGCGGAAGGGAGTGTATAAAACTGTAAAAAGGTGCTTAAAATTGAAACCCTAAAATGGGAAGTTTGAAGCACGTGCCAAAAAAAACAGAGTAACGATCGAGGTTCACGAAAATTTTGTTGGGAATCATCAAGCGTCATGGTTTGCAATAGAACTTTGAAGGGAAGGAGTGTATAAAACAATAAAAAGGTGCCTAAAATCGAAACCCTAATTTGCAAACCCAAATCCGGGACGTTATAAAAAGACTAGGCAACGGTCGGAGTTTTTCAAAATTTGTTTGGGGAAGGATCAAGGTTCATGATATGCAATAAATTTCGGCAAAAGGGAGTGTATAAAACTGTTAAAAGGTGCTTAAAATTGAAACCCTAAAATTGGAAGTTTGAAGCTTGTGCTAAAGAAAAACAGAGTAACGATCGAGGTTCACAAAAATTTCGTCGGAAATCATCCAGCCTCATAGTTTGCAATAAAGCTTTGAAGGGAAGGAGTGTATAAAACAATATAAAGGTGCCAAAAATCGAAACCCTAATTTGCAAACCGAAATCCGGGACGTTATAAAAGGACTGGGCAACGGTCGGAGTTTTTCAAAATTTGTTTGGGGAATGATCAATCTTGATGATTTGCAATAGAATTTAGGCAAAAGGGACTATATAAAACTGTTAAAAGGTGCATAAAATTGAAACCCTAAAATTGGAAGTTTGAAGCACGTGCTAAAAATTACAGAGTAACGATCGAGGTTCACGAAAATTTTGTCGGGAATGATCAGGGCTCATGATTTACAATAGAATGTCGGCAGAAGGGAGTGTATAAAACTGTAAAAAGTTGCTTAAAATTGAATCCCTAAAATGGGAAGTTTGAAGCACGTGCAAAAAAAAACTGAAACGATCGAGGTTCACGAAAATTTTGTCGGGAATCATCAAGCCTCATGGTTTGCAATAGAACTTTGAAGGGAAGGAGTGTATAAAACAATAAAAAGGTGCCTAAAATCGAAACCCTAATTTTTAAACAAAAATTCGGGACGTTATAAAAACACTGGCAAAAGTCGCAGTTTTTCAAAATTTGTTTGGGGATTGATCAAGCCTCATGATTTACAATAGAATGTCGGCGGAAGGGAGTGCATAAAACTGTAAAAGGGTGCTTAAAATTGAAACCCTAAAATGGGAAGTTTGAAGCACGTGCTAAAAAAAACTGAGTAACATGGTGCTTAAAATTGAAACCCTAAAATGGGAAGTTTGAAGCACGTGCTAAAAAAAACTGAGTAACGATCGAGGTTCACGAAAATTTTGTCGGGAATCATCAAGCCTCATGGTTTGCAATAGAACTTTCAAGGGAAGGAGTGTATAAAGCGATAAAAAGGTGCCTAAAATCGAAACCCTAGTTTGGAAACCCAAATACGGGACGTTATAAAAAGACTGGGCAACGGTCGGAGTTTTTCAAAATTTGTTTGGGGAATGATCAAGCTTCAAGATTTGCAATAGAATTTCGGCAAAAGGGAGTTTATAAAACTGTTAAAAGGTGCATAAAATTGAAAACCTAAAATGGGAGGTTTGAAGCTTGTGCTAAAAAAAACTGAATAACGATCGAGGTTCACGAAAATTTTGTCAGGAATCATCAAGCTTCATGGTTTCTAATAGAACTTTGAAGGGAAGGAGTGTATAAAACAATAAAAAGGTGCCTAAAATCGAAACCCTAATTTGCAAACCCAAATCTGGAACGTTATAAAAAGACTGGGCAACTTTCGGAGTTTTTCAAAATTTGTTTGGGGAATGATCAAGGTTCATGATTTGAAATAGAATTTAGGCAAAAGGGAGTGTATAAAACTGTTAAAAGGTGCTTAAAATAGGAACCCGAAAATGGGAAGTTTGAAGCACGTGTTAAAAAAAACTGAATAACGATCGAGGTTCACGAAAATTTTATCGGGAATCATCAAGCATCATGGTTTGCGATAGAACTTTGAAGGGAAGGAGTGTATAAAACAATAAAAAGGAGCCTAAAATCGAAACCCTAATTTCCAAACCAAAATTCGGGACGTTATAAAAAGACAGGGCAACGGTCGGAGTTTTTCAAAATTTGTTTGGGGAATGATCAATCTTGATGATTTGCAATAGAATTTAGTTCAAAGGGACTATATAAAACTGTTAAAAGGTGCTTAAAATTGAAACCCTAAAATTGGAAGTTTGAAGCTTGTGCTAAAGAAAAACAGAGTAACGATCGAGGTTCACAAAAATTTCGTCGGAAATCATCAAGCCTAATAGTTTGCAATAGAATTTTGAAGCGAAGGAGTGTATAAAACAATAAAAAGGTGCCTAAAATCGAAACCCTAATTTGCAAACCGAAATCCGGGACGTTATAAAAAGACTGGGCAACGGTCGGAGTTTTTCAAAATTTGTTTGGGGAATGATCAAGCTTCATGATTTGCAATAGAATTTCGGCAAAAGGGAGTGTATAAAACCGTTAAAAGGTGCTTAAAATTGAAACCCTAAAATGGAAAGTTTGAAGCACGTGCTAAAAAAAACTGAGTAACGATCGAGGTTCACGAAAATTTTGTCGGGAATCATCAAGCCTCATGGATTGCAATATAACTTTGAAGGGAAGGAGTGTATAAAACAATAAAAAGGTGCCTAAAATCGAAACCCAAATTTGCAAACCCAAGTCCGAGACGTTATAAAAAGACTCGGCAACGGTCGGAGTTTTTCAAAATTTGTTTGGGGAATGATCAAGCTTCATGATTTGCAATAGAATTGGGGAAAAATGGAGTGTATCAAATTGTTAAAAGGTGCTTAAAATCTAAACCCTAAAATGGGAAGTTTGATGCACATGCTAAAAAAAACTGAATAACGATCGAGGTTCACGAAAATTTTGTGGGGAATCATCAAGCCTCATGGTTTGCAATAAAACTTTGAAGGGAAGGAGTGTATAAAACAATAAAAAGGTGCGTAAAATCGAAACCCTAATTAGCAAACAAAAATTTGAGACGTTATAAAAAAACTGGCAACGGTTGGAGTTTTTCAAAATTTTTTCGGGGCTTGATCAAGCCTCATGATTTACAATAGAATGTCGGTGGAAGGGAGTGTATAAAACTGTAAAAAGGATCTTAAAATTGAAGCCCTAAAATGGGAAGTTTGAAGCTCGTGCTAAAAAAAACTGAATAACGATCGACGTTCACGAAAAGTTTGTCGGGAATCATCAAGCCTCATGGTTTGCAATAGAACTTGGAAGGGAAGGAGTAAATAAAACAATAAAAAGGTGCCTAAAATCGAAACCCTAATTTGCAAACAAAAATTCGGGACGTTATAAAAACACTGGCAACGGTCGGAGTTTTTCAAAATTTGTTTGGGGATTGATCAACCCTCATGATTTATAATAGAATGTCGGTTGAAGGGAGTGTATAAGACTGTAAAAAGGTGCTTAAAATTGAAACACTAAAATGTGATGTTTGAACCACGTGCTAAAAAAAAGCTGAGTAACGATAGAGGTCCACGAAAATTTTGTCGGGAGTCATCAAGCCTCTTGGTTTGCAATAGAACTTTAAGGGAAGGAGTGTATAAAACAATAAAAAGGTGCCGAAAATCGAAACCAAAATTTTCAAACCCAAATCTGGGAAATTATAAAAAGACTGGGCAACGGTCGGAGTTTTTCAAAATTTGTTTGGGGAATGATCAAGCTTCAGGATTTGCAATAGAATTTCGGCAAAAGGGAGTGTATAAAACTGTTAAAAGGTGCTTAAAATTGAAACCTTAAAATGGGAAGTTTGAAGCTTGTGCTAAAAAAAAACAGAGTAACGAGCAAAGTTCACAAAAATTTATTCGGTAATCATCAAGCCTCATGGTTTGCAATAGAACTTTGAAGGGAAGGAGTGTATAAAACAAAAAAAAGGTGCCTAAAATCGAAACCCTAATTTGCAAACCCAAATCCGGGACGTTATAAAAAGACTGGGCAACGGTCGGAGTTTTTCAAAATTTTTTTCGGGAATGATCAAGCCTGATGATTTGCAATAGAATTTGGGCAAAATGGAGTGTATCAAACTGTTAAAAGGTGCTTAAAATTGAAACCCTAGAATGGGAGGTTTGAAGCACGTGCTAAAAAATACTGAATAACGATTGAGGTTCACGAAAATTTTGTTGGAAATCATCAAGCCACATGGTTTGCAATAGAACTTTGAAGGGAAGGAGTGTATAAAACAATAAAAAGGTTCCTAAAATCGAAACCCTAATTTGCAAACAAAAATTCGAGACGTTATAAAAACACTGGCAACGGTCGGAGTTTTTCAAAATTTGTTTGGGGATTGATCAAGCCTCATGATTTACAATAGAATGTCGGCGGAAGGGAGTGTATAAAACTGTAAAAAGGATCTTAAAATTGAAACACTAAAATGGGAAGTTTGAAGCTCGTGCTAAAAAAAACTAAGTAATGATCGAGGTTCACAAAAATTTTGTCGGGAATGATCAAGGCTCATGATTTACAATTGAACTTTGAAGGTAAGGAGTGTATAAAACAATAAAAAGGTGCCTAAAATCGAAACCCTAATTTGCAAACCCAAGTGCGGGACGTTATAAAAAGACTGGGCAATGGTCGGAGTCTTTCAAAATTTAATTGGGGAATGATCAAGCTTCATGATTTGCAATAGAATTTCGGCAAAAGAGAGTGTATAAAACTGTTAAAAGGTGCTTAAAATTGAAACCCTAAAATGGGAAGTTTGAAGCACGTGCTAAAAAAAA
>NW_019272105.1:0-24270 GCF_002738345.1 Cucurbita maxima | reverse complement strand
GAGTGTATAAAACTGTTAAAAGGTGCTTAAAATTGAAACCCTAAAATGGGAAGTTTGAAGCACGTGCTAAAAAAAATAGAGTAACGATCGAGGTCCACGAAAATTTTTTTGGGAATCATCAATCCTTATGGTTTGCAATAGAACTTCGAAGGGAAGGAGTGTATAAAACAATAAAAAGTTACCTAAAATCGAAACCCAAATTTGCAAATCGAAATCCGGGACGTTATAAAAAGACTGGGCAACGGTCGGAGTTTTTCAAAATTTGTTTGGGGAATGATCATGCTTCATGATTTGCAATAGAGTTTCGGCAAAAGGGAGTGTATAAAACTGTTAAAAGGTGCTTAAAATTGAAACCCTAAAATGGGAAGTTTGAAGCACGTGCTAAAAAAAACTGAATAACGATCGAGGTTAACGAAAATTTTGTCGGGAATAATCAAGCCTCATGGTTTACAGTAGAACTTTGAAGGTAAGGAGTGTATAAAACAATAAAAAGGTGCATAAAATCGAAACCCTAATTTGCAAACCCAAATACGGGACGTTATAAAAAGACTGGGCAACGGTCGGAGATTTTCAAAATTTGTTTGGGGATTGATCAAGCCTCATGATTTCCAATCGAGTGTCAGCGGAAGGGAGTGTATAAGATTGTAAAAAAGTGCTTAAAATTGAAACCCTAAAATGGAAAGTTTGAAGCACGTGCTAATAAAAATGGAAAGTAACAATCGAGGTTCACAAAATTTTTGTCGGGAATCATCAAGCCTCATAGTTTGCAATAGAACTTTGAAGGGAAGGAGTGTATAAAACAATAAAAAGGTGCATAAAATCGAAACCCTAATTTGCAAACCCAAATCCGGTACGTTATAAAGACATTGGGCAACGGTCGGAGTTTTTCAAAATTTGTTTCGGGTATGATCAAGCCTCATGATTTGCAATAGAATTTCGGCGAAAGGGAGTGCATAAAACTGTTAAAAGGTGCTTAAAATTGAAACTCTAAATGGGAAATTTGAAGCACGTGCTAAAAAAAACTGAGTAACGATGGAGGTTCACGAAAATTTTGTCAGGAATCATCAAGCCTCATTGTTTGCAATAGAACTTTTAAGGGAAGGAATGTATAAAACAATAAAAAGGTGCCTAAAATCGAAACCCTAATTTGCAAACCCAAATGCGGGACGTTATAAAAAGACTGGGCAATGGTCGGAGTTTTTCAAAATTTGTTTGGGGAATGATCAAGCTTCATGATTTGCAATAGAATTTCGGCAAAAGGGAGTTTTTCAAAATTTGTTTGGGGAATGATCAAGCTTCATGATTTGCAATAGAATTTCGGCAAAAGGGAGTGTATAAAACCGTTAAAGGGTGCTTAAAATTGAAACCCTAAAACGGAAAGTTTGAAGCACGTGCTAAAAAATCAAACCGTTAAAGGGTGCTTAAAATTGAAACCCTAAAACGGAAAGTTTGAAGCACGTGCTAAAAAATCAGAGTAACGATCGAGGTTCACAAAAATTTTGTCGGGAATAATCAAGCCTCATGGTTTACAGTAGAACTTTGAAGGTAAGGAGTGTATAAAACAATAAAAAGGTGCATAAAATCGAAACCCTAATTTGCAAACCCAAATACGGGACGTTATAAAAAGACTGGGCAACGGTCGGAGATTTTCAAAATTTGTTTAGGGATTGATCAAGCCTCATGATTTCCAATCGAGTGTCGGCGGAAGGGAGTGTATAAGACTGTAAAAAAGTGCTTAAAATTGAAACCCTAAAATGGAAAGTTTGAAGCACGTGCTAATAAAAATGCAAAGTAACAATCGAGGTTCACAAAATTTTTGTCGGGAATCATCAAGCCTCATAGTTTGCAATAGAACTTTGAAGGGAAGGAGTGTATAAAACAATAAAAAGGTGCATAAAATCGAAACCCTAATTTGCAAACCCAAATCCGGGACGTTATAAAAACACTGGGCAACGGTCGGAGTTTTTCAAAATTTGTTTCGGGTATGATCAAGCCTCATGATTTGCAATAGAATTTCGGCGAAAGGGAGTGCATAAAACTGTTAAAAGGTGCTTAAAATTGAAACCCTAAATGGGAAATTTGAAGCACGTGCTAAAAAAAACAGAGTAACAATGGAGGTTCACGAAAATTTTGTCAGGAATCATCAAGCCTCATTGTTTGCAATAGAACTTTTAAGGGAAGGAGTGTATAAAACAATAAAAAGGTGCCTAAAATCGAAACCCTAATTTGCAAACCCAAATCCGGGACGTTATAAAAACACAGGGCAACGGTCGGAGTTTTTCAAAATTTGTTTCGGGTATGATCAAGCCTCATGATTTGCAATAGAATTTCGGCGAAAGGGAGTGCATAAAACTGTTAAAAGGTGCTTAAAATTGAAACCCTAAATGGGAAATTTGAAGCACGTGCTAAAAAAAACAGAGTAACAATGGAGGTTCACGAAAATTTTGTCAGGAATCATCAAGCCTCATTGTTTGCAATAGAACTTTTAAGGGAAGGAGTGTATAAAACAATAAAAAGGTGCCTAAAATCGAAACCCTAATTTGCAAACCCAAATGCGGGACGTTATAAAAAGACTGGGCAATGGTTGGAGTTTTTCAAAATTTGTTTGGGGAATGATCAAGCTTCATGATTTGCAATAGAATTTCGGCAAAAGGGAGTGTATAAAACCGTTAAAGGGTGCTTAAAATTGAAACCCTAAAACGGAAAGTTTGAAGCACGTGCTAAAAAATCAGAGTAACGATCGAGGTTCACAAAAATTTTGTCGGGAATAATCAAGCCTCATGGTTTACACTAGAACTTTGAAGGTAAGGAGTGTATAAAACAATAAAAAGGTGCATAAAATCGAAACCCTAATTTGCAAACCCAAATCCGGGACGTTATAAAAACACTGGGCAACGGTCGGAGTTTTTCAAAATTTGTTTCGGGCATGATCAAGCCTCATGATTTGCAATAGAATTTTGACGAAAGGGAGTGCATAAAACTGTTAAAAGGTGCTTAAAATTGAAACCCTAAAATGGGAAGTTTGAAGCACATGCTAAAAAAAACAGAGTAACGATCGAGGTTCACAAAATTTTTGTCGGGAATCATCAAGCCTCATAGTTTGCAATAGAACTTTGAAGGGAAGGAGTGTATAAAACAATAAAAAGGTGCCTAAAATCGAAACCCTAATTTGCAAACCCAAATACGGGACGTTATAAAAAGACTGGGCAACGGTCGGAGTTTTTCAAAATTTGTTTGGGGAATGATCAAGCTTCATGATTTGCAATAGAATTTCGGCAAAAGGGAGTGTATAAAACCGTTAAAGGGTGCTTAAAATTGAAACCCTAAAACGGAAAGTTTGAAGCACGTGCTAAAAAATCAGAGTAACGATCGAGGTTCACAAAAATTTTGTCGGGAATAATCAAGCCTCATGGTTTACACTAGAACTTTGAAGGTAAGGAGTGTATAAAACAATAAAAAGGTGCATAAAATCGAAACCCTAATTTGCAAACCCAAATACGGGACGTTATAAAAAGACTGGGCAACGGTCGGAGTTTTTCAAAATTTGTTTCGGGCATGATCAAGCCTCATGATTTGCAATAGAATTTTGACGAAAGGGAGTGCATAAAACTGTTAAAAGGTGCTTAAAATTGAAACCCTAAATGGGAAGTTTGAAGCACGTGCTAAAAACAAATAGCGTAACGATCGAGGTTCACAAAAATTTTGTCGGGAATCATCAAGCCTCATGGTTTGCAATAGAACTTTGAAGGGAAGGAGTGTATAAAACAATAAAAAGGTGCCTAAAATCCAAACCCTAATTTGCAAACCCAAATGCGGGACGTTATAAAAAGACTGGGCAATGATCGGAGTTTTTCAAAATTTGTTTGGGGAATGATCAAGCTTCATGATTTGCAATAGAATTTCGGCAAAAGGGAGTGTATAAAACTGTTAAAAGGTGCTTAAAATTGAAACTCTAAAATGGGAAGTTTGAATCACGTGCTAAAAAAAACTGAGTAACGATCGAGGTCCACGAAAATTTTTTCGGGAATCATCAAGCCTCATGGTTTGCAATAGAACTTTGAAGGGAAGGAGTGTATAAAACAATAAAAAGGTGCCTAAAATCGAAACCCTAATTTGCAAACCCAAATACGGGACGTTATAAAAAGACTGGGCAACGGTCGACGTTTTTCAAAATTTTTTGGGGAATGATCAAGCCTTATGATTGACAATAGAATGTGGGCGGAAGGGAGTGTATAAAACTGTAAAAAGGTGCTTAAAATGGAAACCCTAAAATGGGATGTTTGAAGCACGTGCTAAAAAAAAAAAAGCATAACGATCGAGGTTCACGAAATTTTTTTCGGGAATCATCAAGCCTCATGGTTTGCAATAGAACTTTGAAGGGAAGGAGTGTATAAAACAATAAAAAGGTGCCCAAAATCGAAACCCTAATTTGCAAACAAAAATCTGGGACGTTATAAAACACTGGGCAACGGTCGGAGATTTTCGAAATTTGTTTGGGGATTGATCAAGCCTCTTGATTTACAATATTATGTCGGCGGAAGGGAGTGTATAAAACTCTAAAAAGGTGTTTAAAATTGAAACCCTAAAATGGGAAGTTTGAAGCACATGCTAAAAAAAAACAGAGTAACGATCGAGGTTCACAAAATTTTTGTCGAGAATCATGAAGCCTCATAGTTTGAAATAGAACTTTGAAGGGAAGGAGTGTATAAAACAATAAAAATCTTCCTAAAATCGAAACCCTAATTTGCAAACAAAAATTCGGGACCTTGTAAAAACATAGGGCAACGGTCGGAGTTTTTCAAAATTTGTTTGGGGAATGATCAAGCCTCGTGATTTACAAAAGAATGTCGGCGGAAGGGAGTGTATAAAACTGTAAAAAGTTGCTCAAAATTGAAACCCTAAAATAAGAAGTTTGAAGCACGTGCTAAAAAAAACTGAGTAACGATCGAGGTCCACGAAAATTTTGTCGGGAATAATCAAGCCTCATGGTTTGCAATAGAAGTTTGAAGGTAAGGAGTGTAAAAAACAATAAAAAGGTGCCTAAAATCGAAACCCTAATTTGCAAATCCAAATCCGGGACATTATATAAAGACTGGGCAACGGTCGAAGTTTTTCATAATTTGTTTGGGGAATGATCAAGCTTCATGATTTGCAATAGAATTTTGGCGAAAGGGAGTGTATAAAACTTTTAAAAGGTTCTTAAAATTGAAACCCTAAAATGGGAAGTTTGAAGCACGTGCTAAAAAAAAAAAAGCATAACGATCGAGGTTCACGAAAATTTTTTCGGGAATCATCAAGCCTCATGGTTTGCAATAGAACTTTGAAGGGAAGGAGTGTATAAAACAATAAAAAGGTGCCCAAAATCGAAACTCTAATTTGCAAACAAAAATCTGGGACGTTATAAAAACACTGGGCAACGGTCGGAGATTTTCAAAATTTGTTTGGGGATTGATCAAGCCTCTTTATTTACAATAGAATGTCGGCGGAAGGGAGTGTATAAAACTCTAAAAAGGTGTTTAAAATTGAAACCCTAAAATGGGAAGTTTGAAGCACGTGCTAAAAAAAAACAGAGTAACGATCGAGGTTCACAAAATTTTTGTCGGGAATCATCAAGCCTCATAGTTTGAAATAGAACTTTGAAGGGAAGGAGTGTATAAAACAATAAAAATCTTCCTAAAATCGAAACCCTAATTTGCAAACAAAAATTCGGGACCTTGTAAAAACATAGGGCAACGGTCGGAGTTTTTCAAAATTTGTTTGGGGAATGATCAAGCCTCGCGATTTACAAACGAATGTCGGCGGAATGGAGTGTATAAAACTGTAAAAAGTTGCTTGAAATTGAAACCCTAAAATGGGAAGTTTGAAGCACGTGCTAAAAAAAACTGAGTAACGATCGAGGTCCACGAAAATTTTGTCGGGAATCATCAAGCCTCATGGTTTGCAATAGAAGTTGGAAGGTAAGGAGTGTATAAAACAATAAAAAGGTGCCCAAAATCGAAACCCTAATTTGCAAATCCAAATCCGGGACGTTATATAAAGACTGGGCAACGGTCGGAGTTTTTCATAATTTGTTTGGGGAATGATCAAGCTTCATGATTTGCAATAGAATTTTGGCGAAAGGGAGTGTATAAAACTTTTAAAAGGTTCTTAAAATTGAAACCCTAAAACGGGAAGTTTGAAGCACGTGCTAAAAACAACAGAGTAACGATCGATGTTCACGAAAATTTTGTCGAGAATGATCAAGCCTCATAGTTTACAATAGAACTTTACGGGAAGGAGTGTCTAAAACAATAAAAAGGTGCCTAAAATCAAAACCCTAATTTGCAAACCCAAATCCAGGACGTTATAAAAACACAGGGCAACGGTCGGAGTTTTTAAAAATTTGTTTGGGGAATGATCAAGCCTCATGATTTACAATAGAATGTCGGCGGAAGGGAGTGTATAAAACTGTAAAAATGTGCTTAAGATTGAAACCCTAAAATGGGAAGTTTGAAGCACGTGCTAAAAAAAACTGAGTAACGATCGAGGTTAACGAAAATTTTGTCGGGAATGATCGAGGCTCATGATTTACAATAGAACTTTGAAGCTAAGGAGTGTATAAAACAATAAAAAGGTGCCTAAAATCGAAATCCTAATTTGCAAACCCAAATCCGGGACGTTATAAAAAGACTGGGCAACGGTCGGCGTTTTTCAAAATCCTAATTTGCAAACCCAAATCCGGGACGTTATAAAAAGACTGGGCAACGGTCGGCGTTTTTCAAAATTTTTTTGGGGAATGATCAAGCCTCATGATTTACAATAGAATGTCGGAGGAAGGGAGTCTATAAAACTGTAAAAAGGTGCTTAAAATTGAAACCCTATAATAGAAAGTTTGAGGCACGTGCTAAAAAAAACTGAGTAACAATCAAAGTTCACGAAAACTATGTCGGGAATCATCAAGCATCATGGTTTGCAATAGAACTTTGAAGGGAAGGAGTGTATAAAACAATAAAAAGGTGCCCAAAATTGAAACCCTAATTTGCAAATCCAAATCCGGGACGTTATATAAAGACTTGGCAACGGTCGGAGTTTTTCATAATTTGTTTGGGGAATCATCAAGCTTCATGATTTGCAATAGAATTTCGGCGAAAGGGAGTGTATAAAACTGTTAAAAGGTTCTTAAAATTGAAACCTAAAAACGGGAAGTTAGAAGCACGTGCTAAAAAAAAAAACAGAGTAACGATCGAGGTTCACAAAAATTTTGTCGGGAATCATCAAGCCTCATAGTTTGCAATAGAACTTTGAAGGGAAGGAGTGTATAAAATAAAAAAAAGGTGCCTAAAATCGAAACCCTAATTTGCAAACCCAAATCCGGGACGTTATAAAAACACAGGACAACGGTCGGAGTTTGTCAAAATTTGTTTGGGGAATGAACAAGCCTCGTGATTTACAAAAGAATGTCGGCGGAAGGGAGTGTATAAAACTGTAAAAAGGTGCTTAAAATTGAAACCCTAAAATGGGATGTTTGAAGCACGTGCTAAAACAAACTGAGTAACGATCGAGGTTCACGAAAATTTTGTCGGGAATCATCAAGCCTCACGGTTTCCAATAGAACTTTGAAGCTATGGAGTGTATAAAACAAAAAAAAGGTGCCTAAAATCGAAACCCTAATTTGCAAATCCAAATCCGGGACGTTATATAAAGACTTGGCAACGGTCGGAGTTTTTCATAATTTGTTTGGGGAATCATCAAGCTTCATGATTTGCAATAGAATTTTGGCGAAAGGGAGTGTATAAAACTGTTAAAAGGTTCTTAAAATTGAAACCCAAAAACGGGAAGTTAGAAGCACGTGCTAAAAAAAAAACAGAGTAACGATCGAGGTTCACAAAAATTTTGTCGGGAATCATCAAGCCTCATAGTTTGCAATAGAACTTTGAAGGGAAGGAGTGTATAAAATAAAAAAAAGGTGCCTAAAATCGAAACCCTAATTTGCAAACCCAAATCCGGGACGTTATAAAAACACAGGACAACGGTCGGAGTTTGTCAAAATTTGTTTGGGGAATGAACAAGCCTCGTGATTTACAAAAGAATGTCGGCGGAAGGGAGTGTATAAAACTGTAAAAAGGTGCTTAAAATTGAAACCCTAAAATGGGATGTTTGAAGCACGTGCTAAAACAAACTGAGTAACGATCGAGGTTCACGAAAATTTTGTCGGGAATCATCAAGCCTCACGGTTTCCAATAGAACTTTGAAGCTATGGAGTGTATAAAACAAAAAAAAGGTGCCTAAAATCGAAACCCTAATTTGCAAATCCAAATCCGGGACGTTATATAAAGACTTGGCAACGGTCGGAGTTTTTCATAATTTGTTTGGGGAATCATCAAGCTTCATGATTTGCAATAGAATTTTGGCAAAAGGGAGTGTATAAAACTGTTAAAAGGTGCTTAAAATTGAAACCCTAAAATGGGAAGTTTGAAGCACGTGCTAAAAATAACAGAGTAACGATCGAGGTTCACGAAAATTTTGTCGGGAATGATCAAGGCTCATGATGTACAATAGAATGTCGGCGGAAGGGAGTGTATAAAACTGTAAAAAGGTGCTTAAAATTGAAACCCTAAAATGGGAAGTTTGAAGCACGTGCTAAAAATAACAGAGTAACGATCGAGGTTCACGAAAATTTTGTCGGGAATCATCAAGCCTCATGGTTTACAATAGAACTTTGAAGCTAAGGAGTGTATAAAACAAAAAAAAGGTGCCTAAAATCGAAACCCTAATTTGCAAATCCAAATCCGGGACGTTATATAAAGACTTGGCAACGGTCGGAGTTTTTCATAATTTGTTTGGGGAATCATCAAGCTTCATGATTTGCAATAGAATTTTGGCGAAAGGGAGTGTATAAAACTGTTAAAAGGTTCTTAAAATTGAAACCCAAAAACGGGAAGTTAGAAGCACGTGCTAAAAAAAAAACAGAGTAACGATCGAGGTTCACAAAAATTTTGTCGGGAATCATCAAGCCTCATAGTTTGCAATAGAACTTTGAAGGGAAGGAGTGTATAAAATAAAAAAAAGGTGCCTAAAATCGAAACCCTAATTTGCAAACCCAAATCCGATACGTTATAAAAACACAGGACAACGGTCGGAGTTTGTCAAAATTTGTTTGGGGAATGAACAAGCCTTGTGATTTACAAAAGAATGTCGGCGGAAGGGAGTGTATAAAACTGTAAAAAGGTGATTAAAATTGAAACCCTAAAATGGGATGTTTGAAGCACGTGCTAAAAAAAACTGAGTAACGATCGAGGTTCACGAAAATTTTGTCGGGAATCATCAAGCCTCATGGTTTACAATAGAACTTTGAAGCTAAGGAGTGTATAAAACACAAAAAAGGTGCCTAAAATCGAAACCCTAATTTGCAAACAAAGATTCGAGACGTTATAAAAACACTGGGCAACGGTCGGAGTTTTTCATAATTTGTTTGGGGAATGATCAAGCTTCATGATTTGCAATAGAATTTTGGCGAAAGGGAGTGTATAAAACTGTTAAAAGGTTCTTAAAATTGAAACCCTATAACGGGAAGTTTGAAGCACGTGCTAAAAACAACAGAGTAACGATCGATGTTCACGAAAATTTTGTCAGGAATGATCAAGCCTCATAGTTTACAATAGAACTTTACGGGAAGGAGTGTCTAAAACAATAAAAAGGTGCCTAAAATCAAAACCCTAATTTGCAAACCCAAATCCACGACGTTATAAAAACACAGGGCAACGGTCAGAGTTTTTAAAAATTTGTTTGGGGAATGATCAAGCCTCATGATTTACAATAGAATGTCGGCGGAAGGGAGTGTATAAAACTGTAAAAAGGTGCTTAAGATTTAAACCCTAAAATGGGAAGTTTGAAGCACGTGCTAAAAAAAACTAAGTAATGATCGAGGTTCACAAAAATTTTGTCGGGAATGATCAAGGCTCATGATTTACAATTGAACTTTGAAGGTAAGGAGTGTATAAAACAATAAAAAGGTGCCTAAAATCGAAACCCTAATTTGCAAACCCAAATCCGGGACGTTAGAAAAAGACTGGGCAACGGTCGGCGTTTTTCAAAATTTGTTTGGGGAATGATCAAGCCTCATGATTTACAATAGAATGTCGGAGGAAGGGAGTGTATAAAACTGTAAAAAGGTGCTTAAAATTGAAACCCTAAAATGGAAAGTTTGAGGCACGTGCTAAAAAAAACTGAGTAACAATCAAAGTTCATGAAAACTATGTCGGGAATCATCAAGCCTCATGGTTTGCAATAGAACTTTGAAGGGAAGGAGTGTATAAAACAATAAAAAGGTGCCCAAAATCGAAACCCTAATTTGCAAACAAAAATCCGGGACGTTATAAAAACACTGGGCAACGGTCGGAGTTTTTCAAAATTTGTTTGGGGATTGATCAAGCCTCTTGATTTACAACAGAATGTTGGTGGAAGGGAGTGTATAAAACTGTACAAAGGGGCTTAAAATTGAAACCCTAAAATGGGAAATTTGAAGCACGTGCTAAAAAAAATAGAGTAGCGATGGAGGTTCATGAAAATTTTGTCGGGAATCATCAAGCCTCATGGTTTGCAATAGAACTTTGAAGGGAAGGAGTGTATAAAACAATAAAAAGGTGCCTAAAATCGAAACCCTAATTTGCAAACCCAAATGCGGGACGTTATAAAAAGACTGGGCAATGGTCGGAGTCTTTCAAAATTTAATTGGGGAATGATCAAGCTTCATGATTTGCAATAGAATTTCGGCAAAAGGGAATGTATAAAACAGTTAAAAGGTGCTTAAAATTGAAACCCTAAAATGGAAAGTTTGAAGCACGTGCTAAAAAAAACTGAGTAACGATCGAGGTTCACGAAAATTTTCTCGGGAATCATCAAGCCTCATGGTTTGCAATATAACTTTGAAGGGAAGGAGTGTATAAAACAATAAAAAGGTGCCTAAAATCGAAACCCTAATTTGCAAACAAAAATTCGGGACGTTATAAACACACTGGCAACGGTCGGAGTTTTTCAAAATTTAATTGGGGAATGATCAAGCTTCATGATTTGCAATAGAATTTCGGCAAAAGGGAGTGTATAAAACAGTTAAAAGGTGCTTAAAATTACAACCCTAAAATGGGAAGTTTGAAGCATGTGCTAAAAAAAACTGAATAACGATCGTGGTTCACGAAAATTTTATCGGGAATCTTCAAGCCTAATGGTTTGCAATAGATCTTTGAAGGGAAGGAGTGTATAAAATAGTAAAAATGTGCCTAAAATCGAAACCCTAATTTGCAAACCCAAATCTGGGACGTTATAAAAAGACTGGGCAACGGTCGGAGATTTTCAAAATTTGTTTGGGGATTGATCAAGTCTCATGATTTCCAATAGAATGTCTGCGGAAGGGAGTGTATAAGCCTGTAAAAAGGTGCTTAAAATTGAAACCCTTAAATGGGAAGTTTGAAGCACGTGCTAAAAAAAAAATAGAGTAACGATCGAGGTTCACAAAATTTTTGTCGGGAATCATCAAGCCTCATAGTTTGCAATAGAACTTTGAAGGGAAGGAGTGTATAAAACAATAAAAAGGTGCATAAAATCGAAACCTTAATTTGCAAACCCAAATTCGGGACGTTATAAAAACATTGGGCAACGGTCGGAGTTTTTCAAAATTTGTTTCGGGTATGATCAAGCCTCATGATTTGCAATAGAATTTCGGCGAAAGGGAGTGCATAAAACTGTTAAAAGGTGCTTAAAATTGAAACCCTAAATGGGATGTTTAAAGAACGTGCTAGAAAAAAAAACGTAATGATCGAGGTTCACAAAAATTTTGTTGGGAATCATCAAGCCTCATGGTTTGCAATAGAACTTTGAAGGGAAGGAGTGTATAAAACAATAAAAAGGTGCCTAAAATCGAAACCCTAATTTGCAAACAAAAATTCGGGACGTTATAAAAACACAGGCAACTGTCGGAGTTTTTCAAAATTTGTTTGGGGATTGATCAAGCCTCATGCTTTACAATAGGATGTCGGCGGAAGGGAGTGTATAAAACTGTAAAAAGGTGCTTAGAATTGAAACCCGAAAATGGGAAGTTTGAAACACGTGCTAAAAAAAACTGAGTAACGATCGAGGTTCACGAAAATTTTGTCGGGAATCATCAAGCCTCATGGTTTGCAATAGAACTTTGAAGGGAAGGAGTGTATAAAACAATAAAAAGGTGCCTAAAATCGAAACCCTAATTTGCAAACAAAAATTCGGGACGTTATAAAAACACTGGCAACGGTCGGAGTTTTTCAAAATTTGTTTGGGGATTGATCAAGCCTCATGATTTACAATAGAATGTCGGCGGAAGGGAGTGTATAAAACTGTAAAAAGGTGCTTAAAATTGAAACCCTAAAATGGGAAGTTTGAAGCACGTGCTAAAAAAAACTGAGTTACGATCGAGGTTCACGAAAATTTTGTCGGGAATCATCAAGCCTCATGGTTTGCAATAGAACTTTGAAGGGAAGGAGTGTATAAAACAATAAAAAGGTGCCTAAAATCGAAACCCTAATTTGCAAACAAAAATCCGGGACGTTATAAAAAGACTGGGCAACGGTCGGAGTTTTTCAAAATTTGTTTCGGGTATGATCAAGCCTCATGATTTGCAATAGAATTTCGGCGAAAGGGAGTGCATAAAACTGTTAAAAGGTGCTTAAAATTGAAACCCTAAATGGGATGTTTAAAGAACGTGCTAGAAAAAAAAACGTAATGATCGAGGTTCACAAAAATTTTGTTGGGAATCATCAAGCCTCATGGTTTGCAATAGAACTTTGAAGGGAAGGAGTGTATAAAACAATAAAGAGGTGCCCAAAATCGTAACCCTAATTTGCAAACAAAAATCCGGGACGTTATAAAAATACTGGCAACGGTCGGAGTTTCTCAAAATTTGTTTAGGGATTGATCAAGCCTCATGATTTATAATAGAATGTTGGCGGAAGGGAGTGTATAAGACTGTAAAAAGATGCTTAAAATTGAAACCCTAAAATGGGAAGTTTGAAGCACGTGCTAAAAAAAATAGAGTAACGATCGAGGTCCACGAAAATTTTGTCGGGAATCATCAAGCCTCATGGTTTGCAATAGAACTTTGAAGGGAAGGAGTGTATAAAACAATAAAAAGTTGCCTAAAATCGAAACCCAAATTTGCAAACCCAAATCCGGGACGTTATAAAAAGACTGGGCAACGGTCGGAGTTTTTCAAAATTTGTTTGGGGAATGATCACGCTTCATGATTTGCAAAAGAATTTCGGCAAAAGGGAGTGTATAAAACTGTTAAAAGGTGCTTAAAATTGAAACCCTAAAATGGGAAGTTTGAAGCACGTGCTAAAAAAAACTGAATAACGATCGAGGTTCACGAAAATTTAGTTGGGAATCATCAAGCCTCATGGTTTGCAATAGTACTTTGAAGGGAAGGAGTGTATAAAACAATAAAAAGGTGCCTCAAATCGAAACCCTCATTTGCAAACAAAAATTCGGGAATTTATAAAAACACTAGGCAACGGTCGGAGTTTTTCAAAATTTGTTTTGGTTTTGATCAAGCCTCATTATTTACAATAGAATGTCCGCGGAAGGGAGTGTATGAAACTGTAAAAAGGTGCTTAAAATTGAAACCCTAAAATGGGAAGTTTGAAGCACGTGCTAAAAAAACTAAGTAACGATTGAGGTTCACGAAAATTTTGTCGGGAATCATCAAGTCTCATGGTTTGCAATAGAACTTTGAAGGGAAGGAATGTATAAAACAATAAAAAGGTGCCTAAACCCGAAACCCTAATTTGCAAACAAAGATTCGGGACATTATATAAAGACTGGGCAACGGTCGGAGATTTTCATAATTTGTTTGGGGAATAATCAAGCTTCATGATTTGCAATAGAATTTTGGCAAAAGGGAGTGTATAAAACTGTTAAAAGATTCTTAAAATTGAAACCCTAAAACGGGAAGTTAGAAGCACGTGCTAAAAACAACAGAGTAACGATCGATGTTCACGAAAATTTTATCGGGAATGATCAAGCCTCATGGTTTACAATAGAACTTTACGGGAAGGAGTGTCTAAAACAATAAAAAGGTGCCTAAAATCGAAACCCTAATTTGCAAACCAAAATCCAAGACGTTATAAAAACACAGGGCAACAGTCGGAGTTTTTCAAAATTTGTTTGGGGAATGATCCAGCCTCATGATTTACAATAGAATGTCGGCGGAAGGGAGTGTATAAAACTGTATAAAGGTGCTTAAGATTGAAACCCTAAAATGGGAAGTTTGAACCACGTGCTAAAAAAAACTAAGTAACGATCGAGGTTCACGAAAATTTAGTCGTGAATGATCAAGGCTCATGATTTACAATAGAACTTTGAAGGTAAGGAGTGTATAAAACAATAAAAAGGTGCCTAAAATCGAAACCCTAATTTGCAAACCCAAATCCGGGACGTTATAAAAAGACTGGGCAACGGTCGGTGTTTTTCAAAATTTTTTGCGGAATGATCAAGCCTCATGATTTACAATAGAATGTCGGAGGAAGGGAGTGTATAAAACTGTAAAAAGGTGCTTAAAATTGAAACACCCTTAAATGGGAAGTTTGAAGCACGTGCTAAATAAAACTGAGTAACGATCGAGGTTCACAAAAATTTTGTCGGGAATGATCAAGGCTCATGATTTACAATATAATTTTGAAGGAAAGGAGTGTATAAAACAATAAAAAGCTGCCTAAAATTGAAACCCTAATTTGCAAACCCAAATCCGTGACGATATAAAAAAAATGGGCAACGGTCGGCGTTTTTCAAAATTTTTTTGGGGAATGATCAAGCCTCATGATTTACAATAGAATGTCGGAGGAAGGGAGTGTATAAAACTGTAAAAAAGTGCTTAAAATTGAAACCCTAAAATGGGAAGTTTGAAGCACGTGCTAAAAAAAATTGAGTAACGATCGAGGTTCACGAAAATTTTGTCGGGAATGATCAATGCTCATGATTGACAATAGAACTTTGAAGGGAAGGAGTGTATAAAACAATAAAAAGGTGCCTAAAATCGAAACCCTAATTTGCAAACAAAAATTCGGGACGTTATAAAAAAATTGGCAACGTTCGGAGTTTTTCAAAATTTGTTTGGGGATTGATCAAGCCTCATGATTAACAATAGGATGTCGGCGGAAGGGAGTGTATAAAACTGTAAAAAGTTGCTTAAAATTGAAACCCTAAAATGGGAAGTTTGAAGCACGTGCTAAAAAAAACTGAGTAAATATCGAGGTTCACGAAAATTTTATCGGGAATCATCAAGCCTCATGGTTTGCAATAGAACTTTGAAGGGAAGGAGTGTATGAAACAATCAAAAGGTGCCTAAAATTGAAACCCTAATTTGCAAACCCAAATCTGGGACGTTATAAAAAGACAGGGCAACGGTCGGAGCATTTCAAAATTTTTTGGGGAATGATCAAGCCTCATGATTTACAATAGAATGTCGGAGGAAGGGAGTGTATAAAACTGTAAAAAGGTGCTTAAAATTGAAACCCTTAAATGAGAAGTTTGAAGCACGTGCTAAATAAAACTGAGTAACGATCGAGGTTCACAAAATTTTTGTCGGAAATGATCAAGGCTCATGATTTACAATATAATTTTGAAGGGAAGGAGTGTATAAAACAATAAAAAGGTGCCTGAAATCGAAACCCTAATTTGCAAACCCAAATCCGGGACGTTATAAAAAGACTGGGCAACGGTTGGAGCTTTTCAAAATTTGTTTGGGGAATGATCAAGCTTCATGATTTGCAATAAAATTTCGGCAAAAGGGAGTGTATAAAACTGCTAAAAGGTGCTTAAAATTGAAACCATAAAATGGGAAGTCTAAAGCACGTGCTAAACAAAACTGAGTAACGATCGAGGTTTACGAAAATTTTGTCGGGAATCATCAAGCCTCATGGTTAGCAATAGAACTTTGAAGGGAAGGAGTGTATAAAACAATAAAAAGGTGCCCAAAATAGAAACCCCTATTTGCAAACAAAAATCCGGGACGTTATAAAAACACTAGTTAACGGTCGGAGTTTTTCAAAATTTGTTTGGGGATTGATCAAGCCTCTTGATTTAAATTAGAATGTCGGCAGAAGGAAGTGTATAAAACTGTAAAAAGGTGCTTAAAATTGAAACCCTAAAAGTGGAAGTTTGAAGCACGTGCTAAAAAAAAAAACAGAGTAACGATCGAGGTTCCCAAAATTTTTGTTGGGAATCATTAAGCCTCATGGTTTGCAATAGAACTTTGAAAAGGTGCTTAAAATTGAAACCCTAAAATGGGAAGTTTGAACACGTTCTAAAAAAAACATAGTAACGATCAAGGTTCACGAAAATTTTGTCGGGAATCATCAAGCCTCATGGTTTGCAATAGAACTTTGAAGGTAAGGAGTGTATAAAACAATAAAAAGATGCCTAAAATCGAAACCCTAATTTGCAAACCAAAATTCGGGACGTTATAAAAACACTGGGCAACGGTCGAAGTTTTTCAAAATTTGTTTGGGGAATGATCAAGCCTCATGATTTACAATAGAATGTCGGCGGAAGGGAGTGTATAAAACTGTAAAAAGGTGCTTAAAATTGAAACCCTAAAATGGGAAGTTTGAAGCACGTGCTAAAAAAAACTGAGTAACGATCGAGGTTCACGAAAATTTTGTCGGGAATCATCAAGCCTCATGGTTTGCAATAGAACTTTGAAGGGAAGGAGTGTATAAAACAATAAAAAGGTGCCTAAAATCGAAACCCTAATTTGCAAACCCAAATCCGGGACGTTATAAAAACACAGGGCAACGGTCGGAGTTTTTCAAAATTTGTTTGGGGAATGATCAAGCCTCATGATTTACAATAGAATGTCGGCGGAAGGGAGTGTATAAAACTGTAAAAAGGTGCTTAAAATTGAAACCCTAAAATGGGAAGTTTGAAGCACGTGCTAAAAAAAACTGAGTAACGATCGAGGTTCACGAAAATTTTGTCGGGAATCATCAAGCCTCATGGTTTGCAATAGAACTTTGAAGGGAAGGAGTGTATAAAACAATAAAAAGGTGCCTAAAATCGAAACCCTAATTTGCAAACCAAAATCCGGGACGTTATAAAAACACTGGGCAACGGTCGGAGTTTTTCAAAATTTGTTTGGGGAATGATCAAGCCTCATGATTTACAATAGAATGTCGGCGGAAGGGAGTGTATAAAACTGTAAAAAGGTGCTTAAAATTGAAACCCTAAAATGGGAAGTTTGAAGCACGTGCTAAAAAAAACTGAGTAACGATCGAGGTTCACGAAAATTTTGTCGGGAATCATCAAGCCTCATGGTTTGCAATAGAACTTTGAAGGGAAGGAGTGTATAAAACAATAAAAAGGTGCCTAAAATCGAAACCCTAATTTGCAAACCAAAATCCGGGACGTTATAAAAACACTGGGCAACGGTCGGAGTTTTTCAAAATTTGTTTGGGGAATGATCAAGCCTCATGATTTACAATAGAATGTCGGCGGAAGGGAGTGTATAAAACTGTAAAAAGGTGCTTAAAATTGAAACCCTAAAATGGGAAGTTTGAAGCACGTGCTAAAAAAAACTGAGTAACGATCGAGGTTCACGAAAATTTTGTCGGGAATCATCAAGCCTCATGGTTTGCAATAGAACTTTGAAGGGAAGGAGTGTATAAAACAATAAAAAGGTGCCTAAAATCGAAACCCTAATTTGCAAACCAAAATCCGGGACGTTATAAAAACACTGGGCAACGGTCGGAGTTTTTCAAAATTTGTTTGGGGAATGATCAAGCCTCATGATTTACAATAGAATGTCGGCGGAAGGGAGTGTATAAAACTGTAAAAAGGTGCTTAAAATTGAAACCCTAAAATGGGAAGTTTGAAGCACGTGCTAAAAAAAACTGAGTAACGATCGAGGTTCACGAAAATTTTGTCGGGAATCATCAAGCCTCATGGTTTGCAATAGAACTTTGAAGGGAAGGAGTGTATAAAACAATAAAAAGGTGCCTAAAATCGAAACCCTAATTTGCAAACCAAAATCCGGGACGTTATAAAAACACTGGGCAACGGTCGGAGTTTTTCAAAATTTGTTTGGGGAATGATCAAGCCTCATGATTTACAATAGAATGTCGGCGGAAGGGAGTGTATAAAACTGTAAAAAGGTGCTTAAAATTGAAACCCTAAAATGGGAAGTTTGAAGCACGTGCTAAAAAAAACTGAGTAACGATCGAGGTTCACGAAAATTTTGTCGGGAATCATCAAGCCTCATGGTTTGCAATAGAACTTTGAAGGGAAGGAGTGTATAAAACAATAAAAAGGTGCCTAAAATCGAAACCCTAATTTGCAAACCAAAATCCGGGACGTTATAAAAACACTGGGCAACGGTCGGAGTTTTTCAAAATTTGTTTGGGGAATGATCAAGCCTCATGATTTACAATAGAATGTCGGCGGAAGGGAGTGTATAAAACTGTAAAAAGGTGCTTAAAATTGAAACCCTAAAATGGGAAGTTTGAAGCACGTGCTAAAAAAAACTGAGTAACGATCGAGGTTCACGAAAATTTTGTCGGGAATCATCAAGCCTCATGGTTTGCAATAGAACTTTGAAGGGAAGGAGTGTATAAAACAATAAAAAGGTGCCTAAAATCGAAACCCTAATTTGCAAACCAAAATCCGGGACGTTATAAAAACACTGGGCAACGGTCGGAGTTTTTCAAAATTTGTTTGGGGAATGATCAAGCCTCATGATTTACAATAGAATGTCGGCGGAAGGGAGTGTATAAAACTGTAAAAAGGTGCTTAAAATTGAAACCCTAAAATGGGAAGTTTGAAGCACGTGCTAAAAAAAACTGAGTAACGATCGAGGTTCACGAAAATTTTGTCGGGAATCATCAAGCCTCATGGTTTGCAATAGAACTTTGAAGGGAAGGAGTGTATAAAACAATAAAAAGGTGCCTAAAATCGAAACCCTAATTTGCAAACAAAAATCCGGGACGTTATAAAAAGACTGGGCAACGGTCGGAGTTTTTCAAAATTTGTTTGGGGATTGATCAAGCCTCATGATTTACAATAGAATGTCGGCGGAAGGGAGTGTATAAAACTGTAAAAAGGTGCTTAAAATTGAAACCCTAAAATGGGAAGTTTGAAGCACGTGCTAAAAAAAACTGAGTAACGATCGAGGTTCACGAAAATTTTGTCGGGAATCATCAAGCCTCATGGTTTGCAATAGAACTTTGAAGGGAAGGAGTGTATAAAACAATAAAAAGGTGCCTAAAATCGAAACCCTAATCTGTAAACAAAAATTCGGGACGTTATAAAAAGACTGGGCAACGGTCGGAGTTTTTCAAAATTTGTTTGGGGATTGATCAAGATTCATGATTTGCAATAGAATTTCGGCAAAACGGAGTGTTTAAAACTATAAAAAGGTGCTTAAAATTGAAACCCTAAAATGGGAAGTTTGAAGCACGTGCTAAAAAAAACTGAGTAACGATCGAGGTTCACGAAAATTTTGTCGGGAATCATCAAGCCTCATGGTTTGCAATAGAACTTTGAAGGGAAGGAGTGTATAAAACAATAAAAAGGTGCCTAAAATCGAAAGCCTTATTTGCAAAAAAAAATTCGGTACGTTATAAAAACAATGGCCAACGGTCGGAGTTTTTCAAAATTTGTTTCGGGTATGATCAAGCCTCATGATTTGCAATAGAATTTCGGCAAAAGGGAGTGTATAAAACTGTTAAAAGGTGCTTAAAATTGAAACCCTAAAATTGGAAGTTTGAAGCACGTGCTAAAAAAAAAACAGCGTAACGAACGAGGTTCACAAAAATTTTGTCAGGAATCATCAAGCCTCATGGTTTGCAATAGAACTTTGAAGGGAAGGAGTGTATAAAACAATAAAAAGGTGCCCAAAATAGAAACCCCTATTTGCAAACAAAAATCCGGGACGTTATAAAAACACTGGTTAACGGTCGGAGTTTTTCAAAATTTGTTTGGGGATTGATCAAGCCTCTTGATTTAAATTAGAATGTCGGCAGAAGGAAGTGTATAAAACTTTAAAAATGTGCTTAAAATTGAAACCCTAAAATGGGAAGTTTGAAGCACGTGCTAAAAAAAAAACAGAGTAACGATCGAGGTTCCCAAAATTTTTGTTGGGAATCATCAAGCCTCATGGTATGCAATAGAACTTTGAAAAGGTGCTTAAAATTGAAACCCTAAAATGGGAAGTTTGAACACGTTCTAAAAAAAACAGCGTAACGATCAAGGTTCACGAAAATTTTGTCGGGAATCATCAAGCCTCATGGTTTGCAATAGAACTTTGAAGGTAAGGAGTGTATAAAACAATAAAAAGGTGCCCAAAATGGAAACCCTAATTTGCAAACTAAAATCTGGGACGTTATAAAAACACTGGGCAACGGTCGGAGTTTTTCAAAATTTGTTTGGGGATTGATCAAGCCTTTTGATTTACAATAGAATGTCAGCGGAAGGGAGTGTATAAAACTGTAAAAAGGTGCTTAAAATTGAAACCCTAAAATGGGAAGTTTGAAGCACGTGCTAAAAAAATACAGAGTAACGATAGAGGTTCAAAAAAATTTTGTCGGGAATCATCAAGCCTCATAGTTTGCAATAGAACTTTGAAGGGAAGGAGTGTATAAAACAATAAAAAGGTGCCCAAAATCGAAACCCTAATTTGCAAACAAAAATCCGAGACGTTATAAAAAGACTGGGAAACGGTTGGAGCTTTTCAAAATTTGTTTGGGGAATGATCAAGCTTCATGATTTGCAATAAAATTTCGGCAAAAGGGAGTGTATAAAACTGCTAAAAGGTGCTTAAAATTGAAACCCTAAAATGGGAAGTTTGAAGCACGTGCTAAAAAAAAAACAGCGTAACGAACGAGGTTCACAAAAATTTTGTCAGGAATCATCAAGCCTCATGGTTAGCAATAGAACTTTGAAGGGAAGGAGTGTATAAAACAATAAAAAGGTGCCCAAAATAGAAACCCCTATTTGCAAACAAAAATCCGGGACGTTATAAAAACACTGGTTAACGGTCGGAGTTTTTCAAAATTTGTTTGGGGATTGATCAAGCCTTTTGATTTACAATAGAATGTCAGCAGAAGGGAGTGTATAAAACTGTAAAAAGGTGCTTAAAATTGAAACCCTAAAATGGGAAGTTTGAAGCACGTGCTAAAAAAAAAACAGCGTAACGAACGAGGTTCACAAAAATTTTGTCAGGAATCATCAAGCCTCATGGTTTGCAATAGAACTTTGAAGGGAAGGAGTGTATAAAACAATAAAAAGGTGCCCAAAATAGAAACCCCTATTTGCAAACAAAAATCCGGGACGTTATAAAAACACTGGTTAACGGTCGGAGTTTTTCAAAATTTGTTTGGGGATTGATCAAGCCTTTTGATTTACAATAGAATGTCAGCAGAAGGGAGTGTATAAAACTGTTAAAAGGGGCTTAAAATTGAAACCCTAAAATGGGAAGTCTAAAGCACGTGCTAAACAAAACTGAGTAACGATCGAGGTTCACGAAATTTTTGTCGGGAATCATCAAGCCTCATAGTTTGCAATAGAACTTTGAAGGGAAGGAGTGTATAAAACAATAAAAAGGTGCCCAAAATCGAAACCCTAATTTGCAAACAAAAATCCGGGACGTTATAAAAAGACTGGGCCACGGTTGGAGCTTTTCAAAATTTGTTTGGGGAATGATCAAGCTTCATGATTTGCAATAAAATTTCGGCAAAAGGGAGTGTATAAAACTGCTAAAAGGTGCTTAAAATTGAAACCCTAAAATGGGAAGTCTAAAGCACGTGCTAAACAAAACTGAGTAACGATCGAGGTTCACGAAAATTTTGTCGGGAATCATCAAGCCTCATAGTTAGCAATAGAACTTTGAAGGGAAGGAGTGTATAAAACAATAAAAAGGTGCCTAAAATCGAAAGCCTTATTTGCAAAAAAAAAATTCGGTACGTTATAAAAACAATGGCCAACGGTCGGAGTTTTTCAAAATTTGTTTCGGGTATGATCAAGCCTCATGATTTGCAATAGAATTTCGGCAAAAGGGTGTGTATAAAACTGTTAAAAGGTGCTTAACATTGAAACCCTAAAATTGGAAGTTTGAAGCACGTGCTAAAAAAAAAACAGCGTAACGAACGAGGTTCACAAAAATTTTGTCAGGAATCATCAAGCCTCATGGTTTGCAATAGAACATTGAAGGGAAGGAGTGTATAAAACAATAAAAAGGTGCCCAAAATAGAAACCCCTATTTGCAAACAAAAATCCGGGACGTTATAAAAACACTGGTTAACGGTCGGAGTTTTTCAAAATTTGTTTGGGGATTGATCAAGCCTCTTGATTTAAATTAGAATGTCGGCAGAAGGAAGTGTATAAAACTTTAAAAATGTGCTTAAAATTGAAACCCTAAAATGGGAAGTTTGAAGCACGTGCTAAAAAAAAACAGAGTAACGATCGAGGTTCCCAAAATTTTTGTTGGGAATCATCAAGCCTCATGGTTTGCAATAGAACTTTGAAAAGCTGCTTAAAATTGAAACCCTAAAATGGGAAGTTTGAACACGTTCTAAAAAAAACATCGTAACGATCAAGGTTCACGAAAATTTTGTCGGGAATCATCAAGCCTCATGGTTTGCAATAGAAGTTTGAAGGTAAGGAGTGTATAAAACAATAAAAAGGTGCCTAAAATCGAAAGCCTTATTTGCAAAAAAAAATTCGGTACGTTATAAAAACAATGGCCAACGGTCGGAGTTTTTCAAAATTTGTTTCGGGTATGATCAAGCCTCATGATTTGCAATAGAATTTCGGCAAAAGGGAGTGTATAAAACTGTTAAAAGGTGCTTAAAATTGAAACCCTAAAATTGGAAGTTTGAAGCACGTGCTAAAATAAAACAGCGTAACGAACGAGGTTCACAAAAATTTTGTCAGGAATCATCAAGCCTCATGGTTTGCAATAGAACTTTGAAGGGAAGGAGTGTATAAAACAATAAAAAGGTGCCCAAAATAGAAACCCCTNTAACGATCGAGGTTCCCAAAATTTTTGTTGGGAATCATCAAGCCTCATGGTTTGCAATAGAACTTTGAAAAGCTGCTTAAAATTGAAACCCTAAAATGGGAAGTTTGAACACGTTCTAAAAAAAACAGCGTAACGATCAAGGTTCACGAAAATTTTGTCGGGAATCATCAAGCCTCATGGTTTGCAATAGAACTTTGAAGGTAAGGAGTGTATAAAACAATAAAAAGGTGCCCAAAATGGAAACCCTAATTTGCAAACAAAAATCTGGGACGTTATAAAAACACTGGGCAACGGTCGGAGTTTATCAAAATTTGTTTGGGGATTGATCAAGCCTTTTGATTTACAATAGAATGTCAGCGGAAGGGAGTGTATGAAACTGTAAAAAGGTGCTTAAAATTGAAACCCTAAAATTGGAAGTTTGAAGCACGTGCTAAAAAAAAAACAGCGTAACGATCGAGGTTCACAAAAATTTTGTCAGGAATCATCAAGCCTCATGGTTTGCAATAGAACTTTGAAGGGAAGGGGTGTATAAAACAATAAAAAGGTGCCCAAAATCGAAACCCCTATTTGCAAACAAAAATCCGGGACGTTATAAAAACACTGGTTAACGGTCGGAGTTTTTCAAAATTTGTTTGGGGATTGATCAAGCCTCTTGATTTACAATAGAATGTCGGCGGAAGGGAGTGTATAAAACTATAAAAAGGTGCTTAAAACTGAAACCCTAAATTGGGAAGTTTGAAGCACGTGCTAAAAAAAACTAAGTAACGATCGAGGTTCCCAAAATTTTTGTTGGGAATCATCAAGCCTCATGGTATGCAATAGAACTTTGAAAAGGTGCTTAAAATTGAAACCCTAAAATGGGAAGTTTGAACACGTTCTAAAAAAAACAGCGTAACGATCAAGGTTCACGAAAATTTTGTCGGGAATCATCAAGCCTCATGGTTTGCAATAGAACTTTGAAGGTAAGGAGTGTATAAAACAATAAAAAGGTGCCCAAAATGGAAACCCTAATTTGCAAACTAAAATCTGGGACGTTATAAAAACACTGGGCAACGGTCGGAGTTTTTCAAAATTTGTTTGGGGATTGATCAAGCCTTTTGATTTACAATAGAATGTCAGCGGAAGGGAATGTATAAAACTGTAAAAAGGTGCTTAAAATTGAAACCCTAAAATGGGAAGTTTGAAGCACGTGCTAAAAAAATACAGAGTAACGATAGAGGTTCAAAAAAATTTTGTCGGGAATCATCAAGCCTCAT
>NW_019272104.1:308050-389974 GCF_002738345.1 Cucurbita maxima | reverse complement strand
TTCTCACCTCTCAAAATTTGAAATAGAGCAAAGATTGAATTTTGAATTCTGGGTCGATTAAAAACTAAAAGGATAAAAATAAATAAAAATCAAATTGAGAAAAAAAAATGCAAAGGAAACATATATCTGATCTTGAGCCTGAAGCTCTGATACCAAATGATAAGATAAGGAACCACTACAAGGGGAGTAAGATTCGGATTAGCTTGTTGATCGAATATCTCAAGGCTAGAACATTGTTTGAGATTCGAATCACTCCACAAGCAAGATCGATCATGTCTAGCTTGAATGATTCTTGTTGATCAAATATCTCAAGGCAAGAACACTTGCTTGAGATTCGAATCACTCCACAAGCAAGATTGATCATGTCGAGCTTGAATGATTCTACATGCAACCTAAACTACATAGAATTGCAAAGAAACTTAGCCATTGGCTAAAGAAGAGCACAAATGCTTCTTTTACTATATTTTTCAAGTCTACTTACAAATACAACATACATGACTTTATATAGCCTAAAAAATGAAACTATTAAAGGCATTACAAGAGTTGTAACGTTCATACTTTATGCCCATAATTAGCCATTATGTAAATGTAACCTAAGGTAAATAAAATGTCTTAAAATATAATAACTCCAAATTACTCTACATTATAACCCACCCAAAATTTATAACAATCAAACTTCATTCTTCTTCAATGTGGCATGAATTGAACACCTTTGGATAATTTTGACAACCTTTTCTTCACATCTTCATTGAAGTATATTGTATGATTGATGCCTTTTGGTTCATATCATTCTCCACTTCTGTAAGAGGATTCGTCCTCGAATCTATTTGTGAAACTTTGCTGCAAAAAATAAGTTATGGAAATACAAAGGACCTCACAACACTCTCTCACGTGTATACACTCCAGGAATTTTAGGCCACTCTTTTTAAACTCAGCTACACAAATGAAGCTCTCATTCTCACCTCTCAAAATTTGAAATAGAGCAAAGATTGAATTTTGAATTCTAGGTCGATTAAAAACTAAAAGGATAAAAATAAATAAAAATCAAATTGAGAAAAAAAAATGCAAAGGAAACATATATCCGATCTTGAGCCTGAAGCTCTGATACCAAATGATAAGATAAGGAACCACTACAAGGGGAGTAAGATTCGGATTAGCTTGTTGATCGAATATCTCAAGGCTAGAACATTGTTTGAGATTCGAATCACTCCACAAGCAAGATCGATCATGTCTAGCTTGAATGATTCTTGTTGATCAAATATCTCAAGGCAAGAACACTTGCTTGAGATTCGAATCACTCCACAAGCAAGATTGATCATGTCGAGCTTGAATGATTCTACATGCAACCTAAACTACATAGAATTGCAAAGAAACTTAGCCATTGGCTAAAGAAGAGCACAAATGCTTCTTTTACTATATTTTTCAAGTCTACTTACAAATACAACATACATGACTTTATATAGCCTCAAAAATGAAACTATTAAAGGCATTACAAGAGTTGTAACCTTCATACTTTATGCCCATAATTAGCCATTATGTAAATGTAACCTAAGGTAAATAAAATGTCTTAAAATATAATAACTCCAAATTACTCTAAATTATAACCCACCCAAAATTTATAACAATCAAACTTCATTCTTCTTCAATGTGGCATGAATTGAACATCTTTTGATAATTTTGACAACCTTTTCTTCACATCTTCATTGAAGTATATTGTATGATTGATGCCTTTTGGTTCATATCATTCTCCACTTCTTCAAGAGGATCCGTCCTCGAATCTATTTGTGAAACTTTGCTGCAAAAAATAAGTTATGGAAATACAAAGGACCTCACAACACTCTCTCACGTGTATACACTCAAGGAATTTTAGGCCACTCTGTTTGCACTCATTTACACAAATGAATCTCTCATCCTCACCTCTCAAATTTTCTAGTAGAGCCCAGATTTGATTTTTTTTATTTTGGGTCGATTAAAAACTAAAAAGATAAAAACAAATTGAAAAGAAATGCAAAGGAAACATATATCCGATCTTGAGCCTTAAGCTCTGATACCAAATGATAAGATAAGGAACCACTACAAGGGGAGTAAGATTCGGATTACCTTGTTGATCGAATATCTCAAGGCAAGAACATTGTTTGAGATTCGAATCACTCCACAAGCAAGATCGATCATGTCTAGCTTGAATGATTCTTGTTGATCAAATATCTCAAGGCAAGAACACTTGCTTGAGATTCGAATCACTCCACAAGCAAGATTGATCATGTCGAGCTTGAATGATTCTACATGCAACCTAAACTACATAGAATTGCAAAGAAACTTAGCCATTGGCTAAAGAAGAGCACAAATGCTTCTTTTACTATATTTTTCAAGTCTCTTACACATACAACATACATGGCTTTATATAGCCTCAAAATGAAACTACTAAAGTCATTCCAAGAGTTGTAACATTCATACTTAATGGCCATAATTAACCATTATGTAATTGTAACCTATAGTAAATAAAGTCTTAAAATACATAAATGAAATACAATAACTCTAAATTGTAACCCACCCAAAATTTATAACAATCAAACTTCATTCTTCTTCAATGTGGCATGAATTGAAACATCTTTTGATAATTTTGACAACCTTTTCTTCACATCTTCATTGAAGTATATTGTATGATTGATGTCTTTTGGTTCATATCATTCTCCACTTCTTCAAGAGGATTCGTCCTCGAATCTATTTGTGAAACTTTGCTGCAAAAAATAAGTTATGGAAATACAAAGGACCTCATAACACTCTCTCACGTGTATACACTCAAGGAATTTTAGGCCACTCTGTTTGCACTCATTTACACAAATGAATCTCTCATCCTCACCTCTCAAATTTTCTAGTAGAGCCCAGATTTGATTTTCTTTATTTTGGGTCGATTAAAAACTAAAAAGATAAAAACAAATTGAAAAGAAATGCAAAGGAAACATATATCCGATCTTGAGCCTTAAGCTCTGATACCAAATGATAAGATATGGAACCACTTCAAGGGGAGTAAGATTCGGATTACCTTGTTGATCGAATATCTCAAGGCAAGAACATTGTTTGAGATTCGAATCACTCCACAAGCAAGATCGATCATGTCTAGCTTGAATGATTCTTGTTGATCAAATATCTCAAGGCAAGAACACTTGCTTGAGATTCGAATCACTCCACAAGCAAGATTGATCATGTCGAGCTTGAATGATTCTACATGCAACCTAAACTACATAGAATTGCAAAGAAACTTAGCCATTGGCTAAAGAAGAGCACAAATGCTTCTTTTACTATATTTTTCAAGTCTACTTACAAATACAACATACATGACTTTATATAGCCTAAAAAATGAAACTATTAAAGGCATTACAAGAGTTGTAACCTTCATACTTTATGCCCATAATTAGCCATTATGTAAATGTAACCTAAGGTAAATAAAATCTCTTAAAATATAATAACTCCAAATTACTCTAAATTATAACCCACCCAAAATTTATAACAATCAAACTTCATTCTTCTTCAATGTGGCATGAATTGAAACATCTTTTGATAATTTTGACAACCTTTTCTTCACATCTTCATTGAAGTATATTGTATGATTGATGTCTTTTGGTTCATATCATTCTCCACTTCTTCAAGAGGATTCGTCCTCGAATCTATTTGTGAAACTTTGCTGCAAAAAATAAGTTATGGAAATACAAAGGACCTCACAACACTCTCTCACGTGTATACACTCAAGGAATTTTAGGCCACTCTTTTTAAACTCAGTTACACAAATGAAGCTCTCATTCTCACCTCTCAAAATTTGAAATAGAGCAAAGATTGAATTTTGAATTCTGGGTCGATTAAAAACTAAAAGGATAAAAATAAATAAAAATCAAATTGAAAAAAAAAAATGCAAAGGAAACATATATCCGATCTTGAGCCTGAAGCTCTGATACCAAATGATAAGATAAGGAACCACTACAAGGGGAGTAAGATTCGGATTACCTTGTTGATCGAATATCTCAAGGCAAGAACATTGTTTGAGATTCGAATCACTCCACAAGCAAGATCGATCATGTCTAGCTTGAATGATTCTTGTTGATCAAATATCTCAAGGCAAGAACACTTGCTTGAGATTCGAATCACTCCACAAGCAAGATTGATCATGTCGAGCTTGAATGATTCTACATGCAACCTAAACTACATAGAATTGCAAAGAAACTTAGCCATTGGCTAAAGAAGAGCACAAATGCTTCTTTTTACTATATTTTTCAAGTCTCTTACACATACAACATACATGGCTTTATATAGCCTCAAAATGAAACTACTAAAGTCATTCCAAGAGTTGTAACATTCATACTTAATGGCCATAATTAACCATTATGTAATTGTAACCTATAGTAAATAAAGTCTTAAAATACATAAATGAAATACAATAACTCTAAATTGTAACCCACCCAAAATTTATAACAATCAAACTTCATTCTTCTTCAATGTGGCATGAATTGAAACATCTTTTGATAATTTTGACAACCTTTTCTTCACATCTTCATTGAAGTATATTGTATGATTGATGTCTTTTGGTTCATATCATTCTCCACTTCTTCAAGAGGATTCGTCCTCGAATCTATTTGTGAAACTTTGCTGCAAAAAATAAGTTATGGAAATACAAAGGACCTCACAACACTCTCTCACGTGTATACACTCAAGGAATTTTAGGCCACTCTTTTTAAACTCAGTTACACAAATGAAGCTCTCATTCTCACCTCTCAAAATTTGAAATAGAGCAAAGATTGAATTTTGAATTCTGGGTCGATTAAAAACTAAAAGGATAAAAATAAATAAAAATCAAATTGAAAAAAAAAAATGCAAAGGAAACATATATCCGATCTTGAGCCTGAAGCTCTGATACCAAATGATAAGATAAGGAACCACTACAAGGGGAGTAAGATTCGGATTACCTTGTTGATCGAATATCTCAAGGCAAGAACATTGTTTGAGATTCGAATCACTCCACAAGCAAGATCGATCATGTCTAGCTTGAATGATTCTTGTTGATCAAATATCTCAAGGCAAGAACACTTGCATGAGATTCGAATCACTCCACAAGCAAGATTGATCATGTCGAGCTTGAATGATTCTACATGCAACCTAAACTACATAGAATTGCAAAGAAACTTAGCCATTGGCTAAAGAAGAGCACAAATGCTTCTTTTTACTATATTTTTCAAGTCTCTTACACATACAACATACATGGCTTTATATAGCCTCAAAATGAAACTACTAAAGTCATTCCAAGAGTTGTAACATTCATACTTAATGGCCATAATTAACCATTATGTAATTGTAACCTATAGTAAATAAAGTCTTAAAATACATAAATGAAATACAATAACTCTAAATTGTAACCCACCCAAAATTTATAACAATCAAACTTCATTCTTCTTCAATGTGGCATGAATTGAAACATCTTTTGATAATTTTGACAACCTTTTCTTCACATCTTCATTGAAGTATATTGTATGATTGATGTCTTTTGGTTCATATCATTCTCCACTTCTTCAAGAGGATTCGTCCTCGAATCTATTTGTGAAACTTTGCTGCAAAAAATAAGTTATGGAAATACAAAGGACCTCATAACACTCTCTCACGTGTATACACTCAAGGAATTTTAGGCCACTCTGTTTGCACTCATTTACACAAATGAATCTCTCATCCTCACCTCTCAAATTTTCTAGTAGAGCCCAGATTTGATTTTTTTTATTTTGGGTCGATTAAAAACTAAAAAGATAAAAACAAATTGAAAAGAAATGCAAAGGAAACATATATCCGATCTTGAGCCTTAAGCTCTGATACCAAATGATAAGATAAGGAACCACTACAAGGGGAGTAAGATTCGGATTACCTTGTTGATCGAATATCTCAAGGCAAGAACATTGTTTGAGATTCGAATCACTCCACAAGCAAGATCGATCATGTCTAGCTTGAATGATTCTTGTTGATCAAATATCTCAAGGCAAGAACACTTGCTTGAGATTCGAATCACTCCACAAGCAAGATTGATCATGTCGAGCTTGAATGATTCTACATGCAACCTAAACTACATAGAATTGCAAAGAAACTTAGCCATTGGCTAAAGAAGAGCACAAATGCTTCTTTTACTATATTTTTCAAGTCTACTTACAAATACAACATACATGACTTTATATAGCCTAAAAAATGAAACTATTAAAGGCATTACAAGAGTTGTAACCTTCATACTTTATGCCCATAATTAGCCATTATGTAAATGTAACCTAAGGTAAATAAAATGTCTTAAAATATAATAACTCCAAATTACTCTAAATTATAACCCACCCAAAATTTATAACAACCAAACTTCTTTCTTCTTCAATGTGGCATGAATTGAACACCTTTGGATAATTTTGACAACCTTTTCTTCACATCTTCATTGAAGTATATTGTATGATTGATGCCTTTTGGTTCATATCATTCTCCACTTCTTCAAGAGGATTCGTCCTCGAATCTATTTGTGAAACTTTGCTGCAAAAAATAAGTTATGGAAATACAAAGGACCTCACAACACTCTCTCACATGTATACACTCAAGGAATTTTAGGCCACTCTTTTTAAACTCAGCTACACAAATGAAGCTCTCATTCTCACCTCTCAAAATTTGAAATAGAGCAAAGATTGAATTTTGAATTCTGGGTCGATTAAAAACTAAAAGGATAAAAATAAATAAAAATCAAATTGAGAAAAAAAAATGCAAAGGAAACATATATCCGATCTTGAGCCTGAAGCTCTGATACCAAATGATAAGATAAGGAACCACTACAAGGGGAGTAAGATTCGGATTAGCTTGTTGATCGAATATCTCAAGGCTAGAACATTGTTTGAGATTCGAATCACTCCACAAGCAAGATCGATCATGTCTAGCTTGAATGATTCTTGTTGATCAAATATCTCAAGGCAAGAACACTTGCTTGAGATTCGAATCACTCCACAAGCAAGATTGATCATGTCGAGCTTGAATGATTCTACATGCAACCTAAACTACATAGAATTGCAAAGAAACTTAGCCATTGGCTAAAGAAGAGCACAAATGCTTCTTTTACTATATTTTTCAAGTCTACTTACAAATACAACATACATGACTTTATATAGCCTAAAAAATGAAACTATTAAAGGCATTACAAGAGTTGTAACCTTCATACTTTATGCCCATAATTAGCCATTATGTAAATGTAACCTAAGGTAAATAAAATGTCTTAAAATATAATAACTCCAAATTACTCTAAATTATAACCCACCCAAAATTTATAACAATCAAACTTCATTCTTCTTCAATGTGGCATGAATTGAACACCTTTGGATAATTTTGACAACATTTTCTTCACATCTTTATTGAAGTATATTGTATGATTGATTCCTTTTGGTTCATATCAGAAAGAGAAAGAGTAATTCCATCTCACTCAGTATAGACCTGTAACTCAAATATAAATCGAAAGATAGATTTCTAGAATCAAAAGAAAGAAAATTCAACCAGTCAGGCTTTCCTAACTAAAGAGATCGAGTTATCAGTGCGGCTTGAACCAAAAGATTAAAGAAAACTCGAAAAACACAAAGAACCTTTACTAGCGCTCTTTCTCCTTCTCTAGAAGAAAGACAATCTCCCATTTCTTGAGATTTTGAATGAAATCCTTGACTTCGGCTCGACTTAAGTCAATAAATAAATGAATTAGATCCCGCGCCTGAACTCACAACTTAATTCTGATCAAGGATAAGAATCTCTTCCAAGGCATTTCTTCAGTCAGACTGACTTTCAAACCTAATACCTTCCCATGGACTAGCATCAGTCAAACTTCCTAAGGGCTTAGGAAGATCAGCCGAAAGGGAATCTATGACTTTCTTTCGGCCCCCTCAACACTATTTTAGGTTTTCTTAGTTGCATTTCTGACCGACTTACTTAGGTATCAAACAGAAAGGAATGAACGGCACAAAGTCTAGAAGTTTCTACACCAAATGAATAGGTCAACAATAACCTTGGATTAGGTCAGCATTTTCCTTAGCCTCTACCTATCTTGGTATCTGCACATCTATAGATATACGGTTCTGATCATTGAGAAAGAATAGCTGGTACAAAAAGATCAAGATTCATACTTCTTCCTTCTTTATTGAAGCAGAGGATGCCGCCTTCTCTGTTGCTATAGGTGAAGACCCGAACGACAAATGAGCTCATGCTTGATTCTCCATCTAAGGATTTTCTTGCAAGAGCAATAGAAAGAGAAATCTCTGACTTATTCTGTATAAGACTGAAAAGCCTACCATATCTGAAAAAGGCTCCATTAAAGCTAAAGTCAATACTGAAAGGAAGTCCTAGATATGATCTTTTTTAGGCCCCCTAAGTTGAACTTCCTTCTCAACTGCAACTTATGAGTAGACTGCTGATACAACTGCACATATTCTATATATTTCGTCACTGACAATTACTCATTGCACCGGATGGTGGGGGAAGAGAGAGGACTAGTCCGATCGGAACTTTCGTAGTAGCATTTCCCGTGCATTATGCCAATGTATTAGACTGAATCTTTCTGCAAGCAGGACTTTCTTTTTTACTTGACTTGAAATCTTCTTCCGAGAGAAGATAAGGGCATATGGTATTGGAATCTCAATCTGAACTTATTCTCCAAAAGCTGTAAGACTGATTCTTTCTTACTCCCCGCCTTTTCAATCTGTTGAAGAAGTGGAAATGAAAAACTCTCTTCTCTTTCTGACTTGCTTGCCGGAAGGTCGAGATCGTAGTGCTTAGCCTGAAAATCGAACCTGAAAGCATCCTGACGCCACTAAGTCTTCTATGTTATTATACGTCTAAATAGACTTTCTAATCTTGACTTCTTGAACTACCAGTTAAGGTAATCATTCATCCCACGGATCGGTTCATTTAGAGAATGAATCTGATCGGAATAGGCAGGGAATTGGCCTTTCCTTTCAAAGCCATTTTCCCTATTACTAAAAGTCAAAATCAGACTACCTTCAAAGGGCTTTATGCCAATGGGATTGAGAAGATCATCATTTAGCTAATAGCCTACTCTATTTGCTCACTATGCTCCTAATGTTCCTATGGGGAAGATAGGGGCTGAGCAAAAGAGAGTGAGATTGGAGCCTATAGATCCTGAAAAGGCCGATTCTTTCCTCACTAAGTCCCTGGTGTGAAAAGACTTTTTTCTTAATCTCTGTAATGTAGCATCCTCGCTAACTCAAAGGCAACTACTAACTGTCTATCTGACATCCTTTCTTCCATAAAGTTAGGGATTGGCTAAGAGTGAGAAAAGGTCGACATAATCACTAATTAGGCTTTTTTATGACTTCCGGCAACTCAAGTTACATCCATAGGTCTGAATCTCTGGCTCTTCGTTTTCGGATGGCAAGAAAATAGATATAGTAGGATGGTTTCACGCGTGCCTTAGCTTTTAGAGTTACTTTATTCCTGACTTACTGCCTAGCCCTGAATCAAGGTCGGTTTGAAACTAAGGAATAGCTCTCCACTCTGACTTCTCAATAAGGCCTGCCTAAGCACCCCCATAGAACACTCATCCAATCACGAAATAGATCGAGTTAAAGTCAATACATCACTCCGAACGTGTGACACATGCGAATGAGTGAACTCAGTCTGTCTTCTTTGGTTTTGGCTTATTCCCTGTTGGAAGACATTATCAGGTAAGGTCCTAATCCACATCTCTATCTCTCCTGAAGTGGTACTCAGTCTTACTGCCTCCTGGTGAAGAAAAAATCAACTATTGAGGGATTGGGAATAAATATTGAAGATAAGGCTTTCAGGCGAAGGTCAACTCCTTGATATTTTAGATCTTTTAGGTTACGATTCTTTGAATCTATAGATCCTCAGCTACTACTAAATCTCAATAGTTTGAGTTTGCAGCTTCTCCTGCTCACACATTCGATCTTAGCGAACTAAGCGTCAGGCCTTTATTAGAGGTCAGAATGTAGATCATCCAACAGCTACTTACTCATTAATACCAATAAAAAAAGTGGCTTTATTCTCTATATCAGGTCAGACGTCTAACTCCCCGACTTTAAGCCTCTTCTCAATCATCACAGATCGGGGGACGTGTAAGAAAAATAGAACTAACTATGAAAAGGGGATCTCTGTCTGCTTCTCCATCACAGTACGGACGGGTAACTAAATCATACTACTAGCTCGCTTTCATACGATGGTAAGTTCGAGCAAAATTAGACTTCTCCCCTCGTAGTGCTCCCCAATCAGATGCATTAAGGGCTAATGAGCTCAGCGGCCATTGGTAGTCTTTGCTTCCTGATTGATTTAAGAGGAATCTCTCATAACTGCCTCAAAGACTGTTATTTCGTCATCAGTATAATCTGAAATTCGGTTCTTGGCCTACTTTTGATGTTGAAGGAAGAGAAATTGGATAATACAGACATCCCAAATTGCATCTTCATTAGTGTGAATTAATTTAGTTAAGGACTACAACTCAATTACAACTTAGTCTGAAGGATAAGATTTTGTAGTATCTTCACTGTGAATCTCTTTTAAAAAAAATAAGCTAGTCCCTGAAGTCTGACTAATGCCTTCTAATTTTAAGCACGGGCTCTTGTACAAGAATAGCAAGATTCTAACTTATTCCAGTTAGATGCTTAAGAATTCTAGCTTTGTAGTTGCTCTTTAATTGCACCCTAGACGACTTGATAGACCATATACCATAGTGGTTGGTTAGATACATACCTAATGACTACCCTATTGACTTAGCCTCAAGGTCTAACTTAAGCCTATGTCTCCCTCACTGCTTTTTCTCCCGTCGTGGTGATTTCTGGTTCGCCTTCTCTTATAACTACTTGTTGTATAAGACTTCCTTGGCTCCTTTAACATTTAATAGATGAAGGAATTTGATGAGATAAGAATTTTGATGCTAGCTTAGCTTATAACTCAAAAGTGAGAATCCGTGGCTTTAGACTGATTTGCTGCCAGATCAGATTAAGGAGGGGAAGATTAAGTTAATTACAAGCTGATTTTCTTAGATTTGATTATTAGAGCATGGGAAGAGATTCTATGGGATTTAGTCAGAAGTAGCTTGAAGCTAACCCTAGTTCCATTTTCCCCTGGATTGCAACTCATTCAGAAAGGCGTACACACAAAGCCTTTCTACTTCTAAGTTCTAAGTACAAAATGAATGCACCAAAATAGAGCTCTTAATTTACTGTTTTCGGAACAAAAGACTCCACTTCCGGACAAGGACATTGATGAAGAAAGATTTTCCTTTGATGTATAAGTTTAGGCCATAAATCATACAATCGAAGAAGTTTATAGTGCTGAGACGAAGGAAGCCCAGTAACAGAGTCTAAATCTCCTACCCTCAGTCAATAATTCTATCTTTGGTTAAGTCAAGGGGGTAACGGCTCTAGTGAAAGCAAGACTAGAACTCACTCCAGGAACATAGTAATAGAAAAGTCTAAACCAATCAGATTTTCTTATAATTAGAATCTTTCTGCTGAGGCAATCTAAGTAAAGACAGGCAAGAATACAAACAAAACTCCACCTGTAAAGAAAAGAGAAAGAGCGAAGGGAATAGAGAGTCAAAGAGGAGAATAAGGAGTTCAGGGACAAGTTCTTGAGTGAAGGATGAAGAAAGAAAGAAAGAATACTATCCTATTTACATAGTGAAAGAAGAAAGAGGGAATAGAGGTGTGATAGTGTTAATATAACACATGCGGAAGCAATTTGGATCTTAGGCACTTTTAGAACATCAATTATAGTAAATAACTAGCATGTTCATAAGTATTAAAACTTAATGAATTTAAATACTAATCTTTTGTAGTTCAAATTCCTTTTTCCTCACGAACCGGTTTCGAACCACCCCTAGTGTCTTCTCTACTATCCTCCGACCTTAGAACGGGATTGTGAAATCCGATGAGTGACTAAACTTGGGAGGGATTTAGTATATATGATGAAGAGCTTGTGAGAATTTTCTCAAGATATTTTTCAAGGAAGAAGACCTTCCATGTACCATGATCACTCTATTTAAAGAGTCAAGTTTGCATGTTCATGCAAATTTGAGATCCCCAAATTTTGACACTCAAAATTTCATTCAAATGTTTGGGATTATGTGGCAAGCATGCATGTTTGAGTTAAACAAATTTTGACACTCAAAATTCCACTCAAACTTGTGGGGTTTATTTGGCAAGCATGCAAGTTTGGTTAAACCAAATTTTGACACCTCAAAATTCCACTAACATGAATTTTTCCATTAAATGAAGTCAACATTTTAACTTTCTTCATTTTAATTCAACAATTAATTTGAATAATTAATTTCAAATTAAAGTAACATTAAATGATTAATTAAACTATTTAATTAATATTTAATATTAATTCAAATGTCAATCCCATCACTTCCGACACATAATTGATTAAAATATTTAAATCTTGTTTAAATATCTCAAATTCTCTCTTTTTGTTTAATTCGTAAATAAAACAAAAATGCAGTTAAATATATCGTATATATGTAGCGCATATTCCCTAATTTGAATTCGAACACTTCGAACTCACTCGTCACACTATTCTATGGTTTAGTCTGATATGAGGTAGCAGAGGGATCTAATGGACCTATAGATTATGGGCTCCAATCATCCAAGATTAACTGGTTAAACTCATTAACCTTGTTAACCAACATTCGTTAACTACTAGGACACTCCACTATAGCCTAGTAGTTTCACTCCCTTCACTATAGATATATTTCTGTCCATTTGATATAACCATGATTAGTAAGTCGATCCTTCATAGATTATTCGTAACTAGAGCTGGGTCAATTAGTCGTTTTACCCCTGAAGTTACTTCTTGTTCCTTATGTCCCACTGATCCTCTTATGAACAATTGGTTTGTGGTCCAACCAGTAAACCAAATGTCTCTCAGGCCAATGAGTAGGTGGGGCCCCTTGTTCAAGACCTGGAGTCAGTACTTAAGGGAACTACTTCTCTTCTATCCCTAAAAGTGGGTAGGAGCGAATTCCATCTTGCACCCCACGTCCCCAGCTATTCACCCAGTCTTATCCCTGATATGGGAGGCCTATTGAGTCGGCGAACTCAAGCCACTCTCACCCATAAATCTAAGTATAAATCCGAATGAACAGGAGTTCATGGTTAGCTCAGGATTAAGATCGAGTTACCTAGGTCATCGAATGAAAAGAAAATCAGTCTCAACAGTAAACGACATTATAAAGAGAGAGTGATTTTCTTCATGATCCGATCTTATGCAATACTCATTGCATAGGACGCCCCCACTCATATGTCTCCACATGTCAATTTAGTGATCACATTGTTTATATCATATACAAAAGTGGGCCACATTCATAGTGTCCCCAGAATAAGGTACTCAGCCTTATCCTTATACTATAGATCATTTTGACTATATACTTGAACTTGATCCAGTTTTATGTCTCTACATATAGTTCAAGTAATCGTACTATAGCCAGAGTGTTCTTAGTTTATTGGATTTAGATGAATGATCGTAAAGTTCACTTTATTCAATAACAATCTTTACTGAATAAACATCAATAATAACTTTATTGAAAATAGAATATATCTTTGTTTACAAACTATGAGTTTTAGGACATAAAACCCAACAAACTCCCACTTTGACTAAAACTCTAGTGGGGTTTTATAACGTTAAGTAGAGAGAGACATAAATACAATAAACTAGGGCATCACATACTCATGCCTTTTCTCCCACTTGCCCTAGATTACATAACTCGTAGTCCTAGATTCACTAGGTGCCCTTCAAACACTTTAGTCTTGAGGGGCTTTGTAAATGGATCAGCAATGTTGTGCTCCAAAGCTATCTGTGTGACGATCACATCTCCTCGTTGCACAATCTCCCTTATGAGATGATATTTGCGCTCAATATGTTTTCCTCACTTATGGCTTCTTGGTTCTTTCGAATTTGCAACTACTCTACTGTTATCACAATAAAAAGTGATGGGAAGATGCATATTTGGAACGACTTCCAAATCAGTTAAGAACTTCCTAAGCCATACAGATTCTTTCGCTGCTTCACAAGCAGCAACATACTCAGCCTCCATGGTGGAATCAACAATGCAACCTTGCTTTATGCTTCTCCATATTATTTCTCCTCTGTTCAGAGTGAAGACAGATCCTGATGTCGATTTCCTCGAATCTACATCAGTCTGAAAATCTGAGTTAGTGTACCATGTAAGGATCATATCCTTAGCACCGTACATTAGCATATAGTCCCTCGTTCTCCTAAGATACTTGAGGATATTCTTAACGGCAGTTCAATGAGCACGTCCCGGATTTGACTGATATCTGCTGACAATTTCCACAGCATAGCATGTTAGGTCGGGTACATAGCAAGGCATACATGAGACTACCGACTGCTGATGCATAGGGAATGTGTCTCATAATCTCACTTTCTTGAGGTGTCTTAGGACTTTGTTCCTTCGACAAATGAACTCCATGCCTGAAAGGTAATAATCCTTTCTTGGAGTCCTGCATCTTATATCGAATCAACATTTTGTCGATATACGATGCCTGAGACAATGCTAGTGTTTTGTTCTTTCGATTCCGAACAATTTGGATTCTGAGAAGAAACTGAGCCTCTCTCAAATCTTTCATTTGGAATTGTGTCGATAGCCAATGCTTAATATCAGTCAGAAATCCCACATCATTTCCAATGAGTAGAATATCGTCAACGTACAACACTAGGAAAGCTACTGTAGAGTTGACTATCCTTTTATAAACACAAGGTTTGTTAACATTCTATTTAAAGCCATAAGATTTGATTGCGGTATCAAACTTTATATTCCAGGATCGAGATGCTTACTTCAACTCATAAATGAATCTTTTAAGCTTGCAAACCCTATGCTTGTGATCCTGTTCAATGAACCCCTCTGGTTGAGACATATAGATACTCTCTTCAAGATTGCCATTTAGAAAGGTTGTCTTAACATCCATTTGCCAAATTTCATAATCATAAAATGTGGCAATAGACAAGAGTATTTGATATGAACCACGACCAAGGAATTTCCATAACTCAAGGTCCAATTACAAGCATAAGAGCTAAGAAGCTACAACAAACCTTTTACAGTTATATTCAAGCTATGATGAGCTCATCAAAGGAAATTCTAGAAGACGCTGGAGACCTTCCTTATATGTTGTGCAAAGTTGAACTTCAAGAAAGAGATGAATTAAATGCACTTTAAGTTGCATTTAATGAACTCCGCTAAATTTATGAAACTTATAAGATAAGGAACCACTACAAGGGGAGTAAGATTCGGATTACCTTGTTGATCGAATATCTCAAGGCAAGAACATTGTTTGAGATTTGAATCACTCCACAAGCAAGATCGATCATGTCTAGCTTGAATGATTCTTGTTGATCAAATATCTCAAGGCAAGAACACTTCGATGAGATTCGAATCACTCCACAAGCAAGATTGATCATGTCGAGCTTGAATGATTCTACATGCAACCTAAACTACATAGAATTGCAAAGAAACTTAGCCATTGGCTAAAGAAGAGCACAAATGCTTCTTTTTACTATATTTTTCAAGTCTCTTACACATACAACATACATGGCTTTATATAGCCTCAAAATGAAACTACTAAAGTCATTCCAAGAGTTGTAACATTCATACCTAATGGCCATAATTAACCATTATGTAATTGTAACCTATAGTAAATAAAGTCTTAAAATACATAAATGAAATACAATAACTCTAAATTGTAACCCACCCAAAATTTATAACAATCAAACTTCATTCTTCTTCAATGTGGCATGAATTGAAACATCTTTTGATAATTTTGACAACTTTTTCTTCACATCTTCATTGAAGTATATTGTATGATTGATGTCTTTTGGTTCATATCAAAACTAGTCTAAGGATGAGTCAATAAGCACATTTTATTAATTGCATAATTTAATTATAGTTTAACTATTTGTTTGACATATTTAATCTAGTTTTAAATATAGGAGTTAAGGTTATATTGTAACCCACATAGGTTACTATATTCCACCATTAACTAGCCATTTTAATATGGAGGTTATGAGTATTTTTGATTTACTAGCCCATTTAATTTGGGAGTTATATATCACATAGGTTTAAGGTTGTAAGGGCTATATAAAGCATTCTTTTCTTTGATTAGACATCAAATTTTGGAATTAAGAATAGAATTTCTATTTTAGCTTTGTTGAGAGCTAAACTTTCTTTGCAAATTCTTGTGTTTAGAACTTGCATGTAGAGTCATTCAAGTGGTATTGTTCAAACCTCTTGTGGAGTGATTCGAATCACGAGTTTAGAAACGAGTTTTCTTTATTCTTGATCTTGATCATCAAGGTAATCCATTCCATACTTTCCCTTGGGTTGATTTTCCATCTCAGTATTCTAATCGATTTAAGCATAGCAACAGTAGAGAAGGTTTCTTCATAGTCCACCCCCTCTCTGGGTATAACCCTTTGCTACAAGTCGAGCTTTAAAGGTTTGTACGTTACCGGTTTGGTCTCGTTTCCTCTTATAGATTCATTTGCAACCAATAGGTTTTACCCCATCTTGTTGATCTACAAGTTCCCAGACTGAATTGAAGTACATTGACTCCATTTCAAGATTCATGGCTTTGATCCACTGATCTTTATCTTCATCATTCATTGACTGTTTATAGGTCAATGGATCCTCAACGTCATCATCAATATGATGACTTGAGTTTCTGCGAAATCCAAGTAACGATCGGGTTGAGTTATAACCCTCCCACTACGTCGAGGCATTCTCAACTCTTGAGAAGGATGGGATTGACCGAAGTGTCAGCTCCATCAACAACTCTTGTTGAAGGACCAACTTGATCAACAACTCTTGTTGAAGGACCAACTTGATCAACAACTCTTATTGTATTATCAGTAGCTTCTTTAGAAATCTCACTTAATACTAGTTTGCTGCGAGGTTGATGATTTCTTACGTGGTCTTCCTCTAAGAATGTAGCGTTTGTTGATACAAACACTCTATCTTCTTGAGGGTCATAAAACAAACCACCTTTCGTCTCTTTGGGTTATCCTACGAATAGACATAATTTTGAACGACGTTCTAATTTCTTGGGGTTTTGCAACAACACATGTGCTGGACATCCCCAAATTCTGAAGTGACGTAAACTACCTTTACGCTCTTTCCATAACTCATAAGGTGTTTCTGAAACACTCTTAGTAGGAACCATGTTCAAAATGTATGTGCCAGTCTCCACAGCATATCCCCAAAACGGATCGAGTAATTGAGCGAAACTCATCATAGACCGAACCATGTCTAACAGAGTTCTATTTCTCCTTTCTGATACACCATTTTGTTGAGGCATACTAGGGGCTGAGAGTTGGGACCTTATTCCATGTTCTATCATATAGTCCTGAAATCTTAAGTCCATGTACTCTCCTCCTCGATCTGATCGAAGTGTTTTAATAGTTTTATCTAATAGATTCTCAACCTCAGTCTTATACTCTCTGAATTTTTCAAGAGCTTCGAACTTGTGATGCATTAGGTAAAGATAGTCATACCTTGTATAATCATCAATAAAACTGATGAAATATTCATACCCTCCTCGTGCTTTGACATTCATTGGACCACAGAGATCTGTATGCACGAGTTCTAAGGTTTCTTTGGCTCTATAACCTTTTTCGGAAAACGATCGTTTAGTTATTTTACCCTCAAGACAAGACTCACATGGAGGTAAAGAGTTGTCCTCTAACTTATTTAGAAGTCCTCTTTTAACCAATCTCTCAATCTTATTGAGATTAATGTGGCCTAGTCTTAAGTGCCAAAGGTAGGTATTAGGAGAAATCTTTTGTCGTTTATTTTGAGTTTCAACTGTTTTAAACATCTCGGTATTTAAAATAACTTTTGTTTTGCTTGGTTTTAACATATATAAGTTGTTTTCTAGTTTTGCAGAATAAATATGAATACCTCTGATAAGATAAGGAACCACTACAAGGGGAGTAAGATTCGGATTACCTTGTTGATCGAATATCTCAAGGCAAGAACATTGTTTGAGATTCGAATCACTCCACAAGCAAGATCGATCATGTCTAGCTTGAATGATTCTTGTTGATCAAATATCTCAGGCAAGAACACTTGCTTGAGATTCGAATCACTCCACAAGCAAGATTGATCATGTCGAGCTTGAATGATTCTACATGCAACCTAAACTACATAGAATTGCAAAGAAACTTAGCCATTGGCTAAAGAAGAGCACAAATGCTTCTTTTTACTATATTTTTCAAGTCTCTTACACATACAACATACATGGCTTTATATAGCCTCAAAATGAAACTACTAAAGTCATTCCAAGAGTTGTAACATTCATACTTAATGGCCATAATTAACCATTATGTAATTGTAACCTATAGTAAATAAAGTCTTAAAATACATAAATGAAATACAATAACTCTAAATTGTAACCCACCCAAAATTTATAACAATCAAACTTCATTCTTCTTCAATGTGGCATGAATTGAAACATCTTTTGATAATTTTGACAACCTTTTCTTCACATCTTCATTGAAGTATATTGTATGATTGATGTCTTTTGGTTCATATCATTCTCCACTTCTTCAAGAGGATTCGTCCTCGAATCTATTTGTGAAACTTTGCTGCAAAAAATAAGTTATGGAAATACAAAGGACCTCACAACACTCTCTCACGTGTATACACTCAAGGAATTTTAGGCCACTCTTTTTAAACTCAGTTACACAAATGAAGCTCTCATTCTCACCTCTCAAAATTTGAAATAGAGCAAAGATTGAATTTTGAATTCTGGGTCGATTAAAAACTAAAAGGATAAAAATAAATAAAAATCAAATTGAGAAAAAAAAATGCAAAGGAAACATATATCCGATCTTGAGCCTGAAGCTCTGATACCAAATGATAAGATAAGGAACCACTACAAGGGGAGTAAGATTCGGATTACCTTGTTGATCGAATATCTCAAGGCAAGAACATTGTTTGAGATTCGAATCACTCCACAAGCAAGATCGATCATGTCTAGCTTGAATGATTCTTGTTGATCAAATATCTCAGGCAAGAACACTTGCTTGAGATTCGAATCACTCCACAAGCAAGATTGATCATGTCGGGCTTGAATGATTCTACATGCATCCTTAACTACATAGAATTGCAAAGAAACTTAGTCATTGGCTAAAGAAGAGCACAATTGCTTCTTTTTACTATATTTTTCAAGTCTCTTACACATACAACATACATGGCTTTATATAGCCTCAAAATGAAACTACTAGGCATTCCAAGAATTGTAACATTCATACTTAATGGTCATAATTAACCATTATGTAATTGTAACCTAAAGTAAATAAAAAGTCCTAAAAACTCTGAATTGTAACCCACCCAAAATTTATAACAATCAAACTTTACTCTTCTTCAATGTGGCATGCATTGAAACATCTTTTGATAATTTTGACAACTTTTTCTTCACATCGTCATTGAAGTATATTGTATGATTGATGTTTTTTTGTTCATATCATTCTCCACTTCTTCAAGAGGATTCGTCCTCGAATCTATTTGTGAAACTTTGCTGCAAAAAATAAGTTATGGAAATACAAAGGACCTCACAACACTCTCTCACGTGTATACACTCAAGGAATTTTAGGCCACTCTGTTTGCACTCATTTACACAAATGAATCTCTCATCCTCACCTCTCAAATTTTCTAGTAGAGCCCAGATTTGATTTTTTTTATTTTGGGTCGATTAAAAACTAAAAAGATAAAAACAAATTGAAAAGAAATGCAAAGGAAACATATATCCGATCTTGAGCCTTAAGCTCTGATACCAAATGATAAGATATGGAACCACTTCAAGGGGAGTAAGATTCGGATTACCTTGTTGATCGAATATCTCAAGGCAAGAACATTGTTTGAGATTCGAATCACTCCACAAGCAAGATCGATCATGTCTAGCTTGAATGATTCTTGTTGATCAAATATCTCAAGGCAAGAACACTTGCTTGAGATTCGAATCACTCCACAAGCAAGATTGATCATGTCGAGCTTGAATGATTCTACATGCAACCTAAACTACATAGAATTGCAAAGAAACTTAGCCATTGGCTAAAGAAGAGCACAAATGCTTCTTTTACTATATTTTTCAAGTCTCTTACACATACAACATACATGGCTTTATATAGCCTCAAAATGAAACTACTAGGCATTCCAAGAATTGTAACATTCATACTTAATGGTCATAATTAACCATTATGTAATTGTAACCTAAAGTAAATAAAAAGTCCTAAAAACTCTGAATTGTAACCCACCCAAAATTTATAACAATCAAACTTTACTCTTCTTCAATGTGGCATGCATTGAAACATCTTTTGATAATTTTGACAACTTTTTCTTCACATCGTCATTGAAGTATATTGTATGATTGATGTTTTTTGGTTCATATCATTCTCCACTTCTTCAAGAGGATTCGTCCTCGAATCGATTTGTGAAACTTTGCTGCAAAAAATAAGTTACGGAAATACGATGGACCTCACAACACTCTCTCACGAGTATACACTGAAGGAATTTTGGGCCACTCTTTTTAAACTCAGCTACACAAATGAAGCTCTCATTCTCACCTCTCAAAATTTGAAATAGAGCAAAGATTGAATTTTGAATTTTGAGTCGATTAAAAACTAAAAAGATAAAAATAAATAAAAATCAAATTGAGAAAAAAAAAATGCAAAGGAAACAGATATCCGATCTTGAGCCTGAAGCTCTGATACCAAATGATAAGATATGGAACCACTACAAGGAGAGTAAGATTCGGATTACCTTGTTGATCGAATATCTCAAGCCAAGAACATTGTTTGAGATTCGAATCACTCCACAAGCAAGATCGATCATGTCTAGCTTGAATGATTCTTGTTGATCAAATATCTCAAGGCAAGAACACTTGCTTGAGATTCGAATCACTCCACAAGCAAGATTGATCATGTCGAGCTTGAATGATTCTACATGCAACCTAAACTACATAGAATTGCAAAGAAACTTAGCCATTGGCTAAAGAAGAGCACAAATGCTTCTTTTACTATATTTTTCAAGTCTCTTACAAATACAACATACATGGCTTTATATAGCCTCAAAATGAAACTACTAAAGTCATTCCAAGAGTTGTAACATTCATACTTAATGGCCATAATTAACCATTATGTAATTGTAACCTATAGTAAATAAAGTCTTAAAATACATAAATGAAATACAATAACTCTAAATTGTAACCCACCCAAAATTTATAACAATCAAACTTTACTCTTCTTCAATGTGGCATGCATTGAAACATCTTTTGATAATTTTGACAACTTTTTCTTCACATCGTCATTGAAGTATATTGTATGATTGATGTTTTTTTGTTCATATCATTCTCCACTTCTTCAAGAGGATTCGTCCTCGAATCTATTTGTGAAACTTTGCTGCAAAAAATAAGTTATGGAAATACGATGGACCTCACAACACTCTCACGAGTATACACTGAAGGAATTTTGGGCCACTCTTTTTAAACTCAGTTACACAAATGAAGCTCTCATTCTCACCTCTCAAAATTTGAAATAGAGCAAAGATTGAATTTTGAATTCTGGGTCGATTAAAAACTAAAAAGATAAAAATAAATAAAAATAAAATTGAGAAAAAAAAAATGCAAAGGAAACATATATTCGATCTTGAGCCTGAAGCTCTGATACCAAATGATAAGATAAGGAACCACTACAAGGGGAGTAAGATTCGGATTACCTTGTTGATCGAATATCTCAAGGCAAGAACATTGTTTGAGATTCGAATCACTCCACAAGCAAGATCGATCATGTCTAGCTTGAATGATTCTTGTTGATCAAATATCTCAAGGCAAGAACACTTGCTTGAGATTCGAATCACTCCACAAGCAAGATTGATCATGTCGAGCTGGAATGATTCTACATACAACCTAAACTACATAGAATTGCAAAGAAACTTAGCCATTGGCTAAAGAAGAGCACAATTGCTTCTTTTTACTATATTTTTCAAGTCCCTTACACATACAACATACATGGCTTTATATAGCCTCAAAATGAAACTACTAGGCATTCCAAGAATTGTAACATTCATACTTAATGGTCATAATTAACCATTATGTAATTGTAACCTAAAGTAAATAAAAAGTCCTAAAAACTCTGAATTGTAACCCACCCAAAATATATAACAATCAAACTTTACTCTTCTTCAATGTGGCATGCATTGAAACATCTTTTGATAATTTTGACAACTTTTTCTTCACATCGTCATTGAAGTATATTGTATGATTGATGTTTTTTGGTTCATATCATTCTCCACTTCTTCAAGAGGATTCGTCCTCGAATCTATTTGTGAAACTTTGCTGCAAAAAATAAGTTATGGAAATACAAAGGACCTCACAACACTCTCTCACGTGTATACACTCAAGGAATTTTAGGCCACTCTGTTTGCACTCATTTACACAAATGAATCTCTCATCCTCACCTCTCAAATTTTCTAGTAGAGCCCAGATTTGATTTTTTTTATTTTGGGTCGATTAAAAACTAAAAAGATAAAAACAAATTGAAAAGAAATGCAAAGGAAACATATATTCGATCTTGAGCCTGAAGCTCTGATACCAAATGATAAGATAAGGAACCACTACAAGGGGAGTAAGATTCGGATTACCTTGTTGATCGAATATCTCAAGGCAAGAACATTGTTTGAGATTCGAATCACTCCACAAGCAAGATCGATCATGTCTAGCTTGAATGATTCTTGTTGATCAAATATCTCAAGGCAAGAACACTTGCTTGAGATTCGAATCACTCCACAAGCAAGATTGATCATGTCGAGCTGGAATGATTCTACATACAACCTAAACTACATAGAATTGCAAAGAAACTTAGCCATTGGCTAAAGAAGAGCACAATTGCTTCTTTTTTACTATATTTTTCAAGTCCCTTACACATACAACATACATGGCTTTATATAGCCTCAAAATGAAACTACTAGGCATTCCAAGAATTGTAACATTCATACTTAATGGTCATAATTAACCATTATGTAATTGTAACCTAAAGTAAATAAAAAATCCTAAAAACTCTGAATTGTAACCCACCCAAAATATATAACAATCAAACTTTACTCTTCTTCAATGTGGCATGCATTGAAACATCTTTTGATAATTTTGACAACTTTTTCTTCACATCGTCATTGAAGTATATTGTATGATTGATGTTTTTTGGTTCATATCAACCTCTTTTGCAAATGAACACTTCATTGATTTCAAAAGATACTTTATACAATTGTTCTAATAAACAAGAGATAGATATTAGATTTCTTTTCATTCCTGGAACAAAAAGTACATTATCTAATATAATAAATCTATCTCCAAAAAACAACTTTAAATTTCATACTGATCCTTCTAAGACAACCTCTCCTGTTCCAACCCTGAGTGTTATCTCGCCGTCTGCAAGCTTTCTCCAAGAGCTAGTTTCCTAGTAAAAATAACAAATATGATTAGTGGCCCCTGAATCTAGTATCCAAGTTGAGTTATCATACTCTACTAAACATATTTCTACAACGAGTAAATCATATTTATCTTGTTGTGTCTTTTCAGCTTTCTTCTCTGCAAGGTATTTTGGGCAGTTTCTCTTCCAGTGCCCATTTTCGTTGCAATGGAAACATTTTTCTTTATCTCCCTTTTGAGCCTTGTGTTTGCGGTTAGTAGGAATCTTATTTTTTCCTTTACCCTTCTTCTTCATCAAAACACTTTCAGAAGTTGAAGGTTCAGACTTATTTTTGGAGGACGATCCTCGTTGTAATTTCTTGGAGATAGCAACATTTGCTTCTCCTGTACGTCCATTGTTCGTTAAGAGGGAATGATAAGTCTGTAGCTCATTGAGAAGAGCAGTCAAGTTATATTCTATTTTGTTCATCACCACATTTGTGCGGTACTGGAAGAAGCTCTTCGGAAGAGACTCCATGATAAACCTGACTTGACTATTCTCATCAATGACAGCTTCATTTTCTTCTGCCACATTGAAATGAACCATCATGTCCAGGACATGTTCTCTAACTGAGGTCCCTTCTTTCATACGGAAGTTGTAAATATATTTTATGGCTTCATGTCGAAGGGAAAAGGACGGTTGTCCAAACATCCCTTTTAGAGATTCCATAATCTCTTTAACAGTACCCATAACATCGTGTGTCTTAGCCAAAACATCAGATATGCTGGCTAGAATGTACACTCGGGCTTTGTCATTTGTCTTTATCCATCTGTTATACTCATCTCGAACTGTTCGGTTTGCATTTGAGTTGGGGTTTGGAGGACATTCCTTAGTTAAAACAAACCTTAAATCATCAATTACCAGTATTGTGTCTAGGTTTGATTTCCAAGTTGCGTAATTGTCGCCGTTTAATTTCTCAGAAGCGAGTAATTGTACTATTGAGTTTTTCATGCTGTGACATACAGAAAATTCTATTAGTGATTTGACTTAATCCTGTTTAATCCAATCAGTTTTAGCAAATGTAATAATGTACCCAAAAAATTATTAATTTGTAGTGATACTTTAGTGAGTTAGAGCAACTGCTACCGAGGGGCAGTCAATCACTCATTCACTAAACCAAGACATTCTTGACTTAAACACTAATCCTAGAATAACTCTTGTTCCTATAGTGTTTTAGTTATCGTTATTTTGGTCAAGTAACTCTTAGTAATTCTTCGCAAGTGTGACCCATAAATTTCAGACTTAATAGATCGGTTCCAACAACACTATCGAATGAAAAATCCAAAGTTGGGAATGGATCTAAGAAATCCTATCCATTTCTTGAGTTTGCATTGTTTCGACTCCCATGTTACGACCCTCCAAATGGGTAGTTTCTCTAGGGAAACATGCAGGCAGAACAGGGGAATCTCACGGTGCAACCTAGTGGTGGAGACCATAGGACGTGTTGATATACTTCCTTCTTCCACTTACTATAAATACTTTCTCTATTCACCTTGTTATTGACTCATGCAAATACCTTCCGAATGGAGGACGCTCTCAGGGCGACACGAGGCCAAGCATGAATCTCACGGTGTGAATTTTTCAGAAAGCGTGAAAAGGAAAATGATGTATCTCATATACCTTTTTGATATGAACCAAAAGACATCAATCATACAATATACTTCAATGAAGATGTGAAGAAAAGGTTGTCAAAATTATCCAAAGGTGTTCAATTCATGCCACATTGAAGAAGAATGAAGTTTGATTGTTATAAATTTTGGGTGGGTTATAATTTAGAGTAATTTGGAGTTATTATATTTTAAGACATTTTATTTACCTTAGGTTACATTTACATAATGGCTAATTATGGGCATAAAGTATGAAGGTTACAACTCTTGTAATGCCTTTAATAGTTTCATTTTTGAGGCTATATAAAGTCATGTATGTTGTATTTGTAAGTAGACTTGAAAAATATAGTAAAAGAAGCATTTGTGCTCTTCTTTAGCCAATGGCTAAGTTTGTTTGCAATTCTATGTAGTTTAGGTTGCATGTAGAATCATTCAAGCTCGACATGATCAATCTTGCTTGTGGAGTGATTCGAATCTCAAGCAAGTGTTCTTGCCTTGAGATATTTGATCAACAAGAATCATTCAAGCTAGACATGATCGATCTTGCTTGTGAAGTGATTCGAATCTCAAACAATGTTCTTGCCTTGAGATATTCGATCAACAAGGTAATCTGAATCTTACTCCCCTTGTAGTGGTTCCATATCTTATCACTTTTTCCTCCCACTAAGTATTTTAGACGGTTGGGTATACTCATTACTTAGGTATATTTCGGCTAATTAAATATAACCTAAGTCTAGGTGATTTTTCCAAAACTATCATCACTCAAGCATGCTCATAAAACTGGGCTAACTAAGCTCAAGTACTAGTCCGATCTCTAGGTAGTAGGTGTTCTGTAAACCGTCAACTTAAGTATCTCCAGCCTTAGACAAGATCGTGCCAGGTGAGCTTTCTTGTAAGCACAATTTTACAAGACATCGACCTATTTTAACTATTAAAATTGATCGTGCTTGGTTCTTAACCTTAAGTGAGCATGCACTTATCTTCATTATAGATTTTAACGTCATGTCGTTTTATGACGTTGAAAATAACCTATAACATGCATCTAACATGCTTTATATAACAATTATATAATCATCTATTCCATGTAATAATATAACAATTTATATCTATCACTCATGGAACCCTAAACATGCATACTATACATTATAACACTTATAACATACTTGGAATGCATGAAACATGCTTAGCCTATGGTGGGATTTTAAATCTATATGACATAATTTATGCATATACATTTTCTATTTAATTAAAACAAACATTCATAATGCATAATTAATTAAACACACTAAAGTGGGTTGGTTTTGGCATTTTAAAGCAAGAAATTAACTAAATTATTACATTAATAATTAAAAATAACTTGAACCGCTCCCGAGGATCACGAACTGGGCGAACCAACCCTTAAAACCGTTGAACCGGACTCCAAAGGCCGAAAAAACACCCGAACTGCCTCTTCCATCTTCTTCTTCGGTTCAGCTTGCTATCTCTTCCATTTTTGATCAATTACAACCTAAAATGGACTCTAATGACTCCATAAAAATTCCCGACCTTTCTTCATTCATTAAAACTCATACACATTAGGCTTATTACAATAATTGTATCAAATGGAAGCATAAAAAAAAAATGTCAAAACCAAAACCATCCACTTTAGCAACCACAAAATTTCATTCATGAAATGGTACCCACCATGATCAAATTAATGTAAATAAAGTGCCTAAAACTTGCTCTGATACCAATTGAATGTGTTAATATAACACATGCAGAAGCAATTTGAATCTTAGGCACTTTTAGAACATCAATTATAGTAAATAACTAGCATGTTCATAAGTATTAAAACTTAATAAGTTTGAATACTAACCTTTTGTAGTTCAAATTCCTTTTTCCTCACGAACCGATTTCGAACCACCACTAGTGTCTTCTCCACTATCCTCCAGCCTTAGAACGAGATTGTGAAATTCGGTGAGTGACTAAACTTGGGAGGGATTTAGTATATATGAAGAGAGAGCTTGTGAGAATTTTCTCAAGGTCTTTTTCAAGGAAGAAGACCTTCCATGTACCATGATCACTCTATTTAAAGAGTCATGTTTGCATGTTCATGCAAATTTGAGATCACCAAATTTTGACACTCAAAATTCCACTCAAATGTTTGGGATTATGTATTTGGCAAGCATGCATGTTTGAGTTAAACAAATTTTGACACTCAAAATTCCACTCAAACTTGTGGGGTTTATTTGGCAAGCATGCAAGTTTGGTTAAACCAAATTTTGACACCTCAAAATTCCACTAACACAATTTTTCCATTAAATGAAGTCAACATTTTGACTTTCTTCATTTTAATTCAACAATTAATTTGAATAATTAATTTCAAATTAAAGTAACATTAAATGATTAATTAAACTATTTAATTAATATTTAATATTAATTCAAATGTCAATCCCATCACTTCCGACACATAATTGGTTAATATATTTAAATCTTGTTTAAATATCTCAAATTCTCTCTTTTTGTTTAATTCGTAAATAAAATAAAAATGCAGTTAAATATATCGTATATATGTAACGCATATTCCCTAATTTGAATTCGAACACTTCGAACTCACTCGTCACACTGTTCTATGGTTTAGTCCGATATGAGGTAGCAGAGGGACCTAATGGACCTATAGATCATGGGCTCCAACCATCCAAGATTAACTGGTTAAACTCATTAACCTTGTTAACCAACATTCGTTAACTACTAGAACACTCCACTATAGCCTAGTAGTTTCACTCCCTTCACTATAGATATATTTCTGTCCATTTGATATAACCATGATTAGTAAGTCGATCCTTCACAGGTTGTTCGTAACTAGAGCTGGGTCAATTAGCCGTTTTACCCCTGAAGTTACTTCTTGTTCCTTATGTCCCACTGATCCTCTTATGAACAATTGGTTTGTGGTCCAACCAGTAAACCAAATCTCTCTGAAGCCAATGAGTGGGTGGGGCCCCTTGTTCAAGACCTGGAGTCAGTACTTAAGGGAACTACCTCTCTTCTATCCCTAAAAGTGAGTAGGAGCGAATTCCATCTTGCACCCCACGTTTCCAGCTATTCACCCAGTCTTACCCCTGAAATGGAAGGCCTATTGAGTCGGCGAACTCGAGCCACACTCACCCATGCAAATCTAAGGATAATCTAAGGATGATTTTCTTCATGGTCCGATCTTATGCAATACTCATTGCATAGGACGCCCCCACTCACATGTCTCCACATGTACAATTTAGTAAAGTGCACTTTATTCAATAACAATCTTTACTGAATAAACCTCAATAATAACTTTATTGAAAATAGAATATATCTTTGTTTACAAACTGTGAGTTTTTGGCCATAAAACCCAACAAGGTAAAGCCTAAGCCTATTTACCGAGTTCAATCAGTAGGAGAGGAGCTTGAGGGGAATATCAGTTCAGGAGTTCCATTAGGTCAGAGAATATCAGAAAAAGGGAAGGGAAGAGGTTTAGGATAATGAAGTAAGCAGAGTGGAAGGGGCAGGAAGGTTCATAAACAAATTCTTCTTTCCCGAGTTTATTTACTGTTCAGGGAGAATGAGAAAAAGAGTGAGTTCAATCAAAGAGCTACTGAATATATATGCTTTACCTTGTGTTGGATAGGTGAAAGAATAAGAAGGAAAGAAGCTAAGCTGCTTTACCTCGCCGAGTTCAATCAGTCAAAGGTTTGAGGTTCAGTCTCATTAATAAGGTAGGAGTCTTTCCTTCCTGTTCAGGTTAATTAATGAAATGTTGAGTCTTGACTGACAGTTCTGTCTAATGAATCTTGAGTCGAGACTTTCAACACTTTCAGGCAGGGGAAAAGAAAGAATTAATCTTGAGTATTTCTCTTTTACAGTTTAAGAATAAATAGGAAAAGGAGAATGATGAATAAAAGGATCATGATGAATAAGAAGTTCAGACTTGAAACACTTTCAGGTTCAGGGTCAGGATCAGATCAAGAATGAATCTTCTTGTTCTGTCTCATGAATAAAAGGAGTGAAACCAAGCCAACCAGTTCTAGTTCTCTCTCATTCTTCTTTCGTTTTATCTTGACTTTCTTACAGGAGAGTAAAAGAGTGTTTGAAAGGATCAGAGAAAGAATAGTTCAACCCGAGTTCAAGAGTGAAAGAAGGAAGGGAATAAAACAAAGCTAGAACTAAGACCGAAGGAGAGTAGCCGAGGTGATTGAGTGAAGGAGGAGTTCAGTTCGTAAACTCTAACTCTAATTCATCTTTCCTTTCTCCTTTTTCTTTTACCTTGTTCAATCTATTGAAGGAAAGAATAGATGAGAGACTGGCGCCATATCATATGTCCTGTTCAAGAGAGAAGTCGAGGTTCAGGATCAAGATTAGTGAAAGAATAAAGAGGAGCGAAAACAAGGTTCAGGTTTTCGATTGAGTCTTACTTTCTTTTTCTTCTTCAATCCATTCATTCTGTAAAGGTGAAACATTGAATCAATTTACGATACTGTAAAGTGAAGGTGAAGGAGAGAAGCTGATAGTTTACGAGGTGAGAAAGAAGAAAGAAATAGGTGTTCCGGAGCTTGACCTTTCATCTAGCCTATCCATTTCCCTTGTAAAAGAAATCAGTCTTATTCATCTTGAGTATTCATCTTTGACAGTTCAAGGAGAGGCAATTCAATTCTCTGCCTATTTACCTAGTGTTTGAGTTCAATCTGTCGAGTTAATAAGGAGTCTTTGTTTACTCTTCGTTCAAGAGAGAGGTTCGATAGTGAAGGAGTTTACTTTACCTCGTGAATGAAAGAAAGGTTCCAGTTAAGGAGCCAAGACGAAGACGGAGTGAAAGAAGGAAAAAGTTTAGGCTTGAGGAGCGAAGCAACTTTACTGTTCAATCCGGTTTAGGTTCGGGAGAAAGAGAAGAAAAAGAATAAATAGGTGAAGCAGGGAAGGTAATACGGTTCAGCGGAATGAGTAAGTAGGGAGAGGAGTTTACCTCGTGAAAGAAGATTCAGGATCATTCATCCTTCGTACAGGAGAGAAAGAAAGAAGAGGAGAATGAGACCCATAAGTTCAGGAGGTAAGAGAGTGAGACAAGGGGGTTTCTTATCTTAGGTTACAGTGAAGGAGAAGATCAAGAAAAGAAAGAAAAGAGACCGTAAAGTGTAAAGTTCAGTGTTTTAAGGGAGATGAGCGCAGACGAAGACATAGTGTTTGAAGGTGATTGAGCAAAGAGAAGAGACCTCGTTCAAGAATCAATAGGTAATTGAGCTTTACCTTGTGAAAGAATAGTATAGTTCAGGAAGGCGCGAAGCAGAGGTTCAGGTTTCTTTTTCTTTTCTTACTGTTCCTGGTTCAGTAGTTCAGGTTCAGGTTCTAGAGCGAAGCAACTTTACAGTGAAAGAAAGTGAATGAGTGAATAGAAAGAGAATACAGAATAACGAGAAAGATCAGAAATAGGTTCAGGTCAGGTAATAAGGGTTCAGCAGTTTAAAGTCTTTGAAGGTGACGGAGCGAAGGAAGCCACTACTTTAACAGTTCCATCTGGTGAAGTAAAGCAAAGAGAAAGAGTTCAATCAATCAAACACCTATTCTATATTATATTTACCGAGTTCAAGAAGTCCAATTCATCCCCCTGATTAATTAACTCGACTGCAAAGAAAGATGATATGAACCAAGAGACATCAATCATACAATATGCTTCAATGAAGATATGAAGAAAATATTGTTGAAATTATCAAAAGATATTTCAATTCATGGCACATTGAAGAAGGATGAAATTTCATGTTCTAAATTTTGGGTGGATTACATTTTAGAGTAATTTAGAGTTGTTATATTTTATTAATGTAATTTAAGACTTTTTATTTACTTTAGGTTACAATTACATCATGGTTAATTATAGTCATTAAGTATGAATGTTACAACTCTTGGAATACCTTTAATAGTTTCATTTTGAGGCTATATAAAGCCATGTATGTTGTATTTGTAAGTAGACTTGGAAAATATAGTAAAAGAAGCATTTGTGCTCTTTTTTGGCCAATGACTAAGTTGATTTGCAATTCTATGTAGTTTAGGTTGCATGTAAAATCATTCAAGCTCGACATGATCAATCTTATTGTTTTTTTATTTTCATTTTGCAATGGTCAATTGGTCAAAATTGACTTTGTCATTTGTGGAGATTAATGGGGATCGGGATTGAATCCCGACCACAAACGTCTTTTGTCATGAGACTATAAATACCCATAATATGTTATGTAAAAATCAGATTCGTTGATGAATGTAATTCAGATCTCAAATTGAGACGTTTCCCTTTGAAATCCGAGCATCATATTTGCCATTTCTAAGTTTCAAGCAATTCTTGTGGTAGAATTGCACCCGAGCCATTCAATCAAGCCTTGATCAAGTTAGATTGTGGAGTGGCTCAATTTAGAACAAGGTTCCAAATCTTGCTTCTAGATCTTGGATCGTAAGAGGTAATCTAATTCTAGCCTTATCTCTTGGTTGATCCAAATTTCGCATAAGAAGATGTTAATTACTTTGATTCAAGGGTTCTTGCTAAAATAAAAGCTTGGATCGTTGGGCTGAGGATTAGGGTTGCCTTATCAGTATGTGTATGACAACTATAAATGAGCTTTGCGATGAGACACTGACATTTCCGTAAAGTGAACATGCCCATTGAGCAGCTTCCAAAAGAAAGGGGAAGAACTGCCACAGAGTACCAATTAAAGAACCTACGATCAGTTAGCAGATCGACAAGAAAGACAGGCACTTCGCCCTATCTCACTCAGTGTGTTGTGGAGAAGGAAATGAATCGAAATGCGGACACAAGCCCGCTTATCAGTGTATTCTCCCTACTTATGACTGGACCTTAGGCCCAGCTTGATAAGAATCACGGTGTTCCAAATTGACCTATTGCCAAGAAGATTCAAAAAAATATGTCAACAACAGAATTCAAACTTAGGCGCGAAGAGCTCAATTGATTTCAAGTCTATCGCATTAACCACTCAAGCACATCAACATTTGTGAGAAAAAACTATGTTTAATTTCATAAATTATGTAAAAGTCAAATGGTCAATTTGACTTATTCTTTGTGAAGATTAAAGGGGATCAGGAATAAATCCCGTCCACAAACATATCGAGATTGAATCCCGGCCACAAACGTCTTTTATCGGGAGACTATAAATACCCACAATATGTCATATAAAAAAATAGATTCGTTGATGAATGTAATTCAGATCTCAAATTGAGACATTTCCCTTAGAAATCCAAGCATCATATTTGCCATTTCTAAGTTTCAAGCAATTCTTGTGGTAGAATTGCACCCGAGCCATTCAATTAAGTCTTGATCAAGTTAGATTGTGGAGTGACTCAATTTAAAACAAGGTTCCAAATCTTGCTTCTAGATCTTCGATCGTAAGAGATAATCTAATTCTAGCCTTATCTCTTGGTTGATCCAAATTTCGTATAAGAAGGTGTTAATTACTTCTGATTCAAGGGTTCTTCCTAAAACAAAAGCTTGGATCGTTGGGCTGAGGATTAGGATTGCCTTATCAGGTCAGTTGCTTCCTACCCTTTAAGTCGAGATCTTTATAACCCAAACTTTCTGCTAGCAGTTAAACCTTCTATATGTTAACTTGGTTGCAAAGAAAGGACCGAATTACGTAAGGTCAATCTAAGCTTATGCAAAGAAAAGGGATAGGAAAGAAAGATAGGTGCTGCACTCCGCATTTGAAATGAGAATCCAAGAAAGAAGTTCAATTTGAACTCAAATATGAAACATAGACTGAAAGAAATGAAATCCAATATCTAACTTAGACAAGAGCTGAATGAAGAAGACAGTTAATCAGATTGAGCTGAACAGGGAAGGGCGAAGCTAGACTAGAAGAGAATACTGCTGGAATATGAGTCTAGTTAAGGTCCTATGCGAGTTGATACTACAGCACATGGACTGAGAGTCATTTCCCTCGAATAGAAGCTTCACATGGAAAGATTTGATATTGTACAATAGTTCGAGATGACAAAGGGAGTGGAAATTGATTCCATTTTATCGACTAAAGCAGGGGAACAAAGAGGCTAAGGTTCTTACGTTCTCTGTAACTAGTATAAAGCAAAACAAAACCTAGGTTCTCGTATAATTAAGAAGCGGTTGTAGCTTTTAGCTCCGCAGTTGTAGCTACATGGAAGTCAAAATTATAGTACATAGTTGTTGAACGGTGTAAACTTAGTGGAAGACTAGTCAATCTCTAAGCCTGATTATTCATGCCATTGGGGAGTGAATTCTCTACCATTCCCATTGATCTAAGAACATGAGATATTACGCGGTGGGGTGAAGATCAAAAGTACTTTCAAGGGTTAGCTATTATACAATTGAAAGAAAATAAGCTACTTATTAAAGAAGTAACCTTAATAGACGATACAGGGACATAGACTTTTAGTGCATAAGCACCGGGGAATGCTTAAAGGCTTTCAAACAAACTTGCTGGACCTGCTCTTTTCAATATCAATATTCCTTGGGAAATTTTCAAACTGTCCTAGAGCCCCCGCTTTTTAACTGGCTTGCTAAAACCCGCTTTCCTAAGCTAAGAGGTACTTCACTAGCTCGCTTGAAAAATAGGAAATATCTGAGAAAACAAAGAAAGACAAAGATCACATAGTATGACCTTTACTTTGATATGAACCAAGAGACATCAATCATACAATATGCTTCAATGAAGATATGAAAAATATATTGTTGAAATTATCAAAAGATATTTCAATTCATGGCACATTGAAGAAGAATGAAGTTTCATGTTCTAAATTTTGGGTGGATTACATTTTAGAATAATTTAGAGTTGTTATATTTCATTAATGTATTTTAAGACTTTTTATTTACTTTAGGTTACAATTACATCATGGTTAATTATAGTCATTAAGTATGAATGTTACAACTCTTGGAATACCTTTAATAGTTTCATTTTGAGGCTATATAAAGTCATGTATGTTGTATTTGTAAGTAGACTTGAAAAATATATAGTAAAAGAAGCATTGCTTGTGGAGTGATTCGAATCTCAAGCAAGTGTTCTTGCCTTGAGATATTTGATGAACAAGAATCATTCAAGCTAGACATGATCGATCTTGTTTGTGGAGTGATTCGAATCTCAAACAATGTTCTTGCCTTGAGATATTCGATCAACAAGGTAATTCGAATCTTACTCCCCTTGTAGTGGTTCCTTATCTTATCATACTAACTATTGATACCGTTCCTTGGACTTGTTTCAACTCTTCCAGAATGCGAATAGGCTCCTAGTGAGACTTGGACAATAGAGCTACGAAGGATGGTGAGAATGCCACCACTACTATTACATCCACTATTATCCTCTCCCCCCCTGGCTTTTCCTATTCTAGAAACGGGGCTTGATAGAGCTAATTCATTCTTTTCATTTTAGCTTCTCAAACTCTCGCTCAGAGGACTATAGATAGATGTAAGGTCCGATACGGTTCTTATCGTCTGTTGTTCCTCTCTATCCTAGTGCTTCTATTTTCCTGAGCTGGTAGTTGAATAAGGCCAGACCCATATGAGGTGAGCAGCTATTAGCTATCTTAGCCATACTTTGTGACTATCCTAGTAGGAGTAGTAAGCTAGGGCCAAGTCGGTCAGATTTTAGTCATACCTTTTCACCCGGACGTTAATGCTGACATCAATCCTATCTGCCTATCATCCTTTAGGTAGTAATACGAGAGTCCCAGTCAGAACTGTAGCTTCAGAGAAAGAAGAGTGTTACAATCTCATGGTTAGCAAGAATTCTTTCTAACCATCAAGCTATTCTTCTTCGACCTTCTTAGACCATCCCATTTTTGTTCCCCCGGCTTCAATGCTTTCATTGAATTCCATGATTCTGTCACAAAGCTTGTTGACTCCTTCGGCAACTTGAACCATTGATCGGTTCTGTGCCTTTCTTTTTGCTGCTCATATCAGACTAAGTTCTCCAGGGAAGATACCTGGGAGTAGCCGACCATGATTTCATAGATGGGGTCTGATAGAGCTCGACCGAGAAAAAGAAGTGAAAGAGGCATCTTTCATTCATATTGATTTTGGGTTTTTCGCATCAAGAATGAAAAGAAGGAGAGAAGACGAAGACAAAGTGATATGAACCAAGAGACATCAGTCATACAATACACTTCAATGAAGATGTGAAGAAAATATTATTAAAATTATCAAAAGATATTTCAATTCATGCCACATTGAAGAAGAATGAAGTTTAATGTGATAAATTTTGGGTGGGTTACAATTTAGAGTTATTGTATTTCATTAATGTATTTTAAGAGTTTTTATTCACTTTAGTTTACAATTACATAATGGTTAATTGTGGCCATTAAGTATGAATGTAACAACTCTTGGAATGTTTTTAGTAGTTTCATTTTGAAGCTATATAAAGCCATGTATATTGTATTTGTAAGCCTGCTTGGAAAATATAGTAAAAGAAGCATTTGTGCTCTTCTTTAGCCAATGGCCAAGTTTCTTTGCAATTCTATGTAGTTTAGAACTTGCATGTAGAGTCATTCAAGTGGTATTGATCAAACCTCTTGTGGAGTGATTCGAATCACGAGTTTAGAAACGAGTTTTCTTTACTCTTGATCTTGATCATCAAGGTAATCCGTTCCATACTTTCCCTTGGGTTGATTTTCCATATCACAGAGTGAAAAAAGGAAAAGGAGTTTACTGAGTTCAATCAGGGAAGGTAATAGATAGAAGGGGCAGGCAGGTTCAGGAGTTTAGTCGAATGAATAAGGAAGGAGTGTTTATAGGATAATTTATCGAGAGTTGAGTCTGAACTATAATGAATCGAGAGTGAAGACTTTCAACACTTTCAGGGGCAGGTTCAAGATCAAGATCAGTTAAAGAATGAATCTTGAGTTTTGACTTTCAACACTTTCAGAAGCAGGTTCAGGTTTACTCTTTCGTCTTTCCTTGAAACACTTTCAGGTTCAGGGGCAGGTGAATGAGCAAATCTTTCTTTCATTTGTTTGTTTCGTCTTTCAAAGCAGCTAAGGTAAAGAAAGGATAGGTTCAGGTTCAGTAGCTAGCTCTTTTTCGGTTTCGTCTTTCAAAGTTGCTAATGAATTTCTTCTTTCACTGTAAAGGAGAATGAATTGAAAGAATAAATATGGACAAGTGATTAAATAACTCACCATAACTGAAAGGAATAGAGGTTCAGGAGTAAGTAGCTCTCCCGTCAGCTAATTCATTGATTCAAACAAAGACTGTCAAGTCTCCTTCATCTTAAGTCTTTCTTTGTTTACGAGGTTCAGGTTTAGTAGTTCTGTCTCATTCTTGTTTCGTCCGTCTTTCCTTGTTTTAAAAGAACTAGAAATGGGGTTACCGAGACAGCAGTGGAATATCCTGTTTATGAGGTTCAGGATCATTCTTCTTTCTTACAGTCGAGTTCAAGAGTGAAATTAGTCTAATTAATCTTGAGTATTGATCTTTTACCGGCTGTAACTGTAAAGGTTCAGTAGCTTAGGGAATAGAGTCAATTACCGAGTTAAAGAGTGAAAGAAGGTTCAGGTTCAATAGCTCTCGGTTCAGGTTCCGGAGCAAACAGACCTACAGAAAGAGGTAATCCCCGTTGACCTTGGAGAAATTCAATAACAGCAACAAACTCCTTTTTTATGAAAGATATGTTGACAAAGATTTTGCTATGTGAAGGAAGAGATCTTTCTATTTCAAGTTGATGAGAAAAACTCTACATGGATAGTCCTTATATAGGCCTTTTGGAACATCCTTATTCATGGCCATACATTTACCATTAAATAGTGAATCTACCTAATACATGTATCTACTCAATGTATCTAACTCTTATGGCTCTTCAAATATTAAACAAGTAAATGGATCTTTCATGTACATGTATCCTACAAATTCATTTATCTATATAAGTGCATGAAACTTGAATATCTAAGATTCTCCCCCTTGAAACTTCTTTCTCCATGAACTTGGACGCCAAGTTTCTTCCTCAGATGTTGAAAGGCATTTGACTTTAATGCTTTTGTAAATATGTCGGGAATTTGATCACTCGAACTTACATGGTGCAATTCCACTTCTTTTGTCTTCACATGTTCTCTTATGAAGTGAAAGAGAGTGTCTTCTTCCTCATAATGAACTGGGTTCTTGGCTAGAGCTATTGCTGACTTGTTATCAATGTAGATCTTGCTTGCTTGCTTGCTTCTTCTTGTTTTAGCTCCATTTTCTCCAAGAATCTCCTCCTCAACCATATAGTATAGCATGACAAACACAAGCGAATGCTGCTATATATTCAGCCTCACAGGTGGATAAAGCTACTATAGATTGCTTCTTCGATGACCAAGTAAATGCGGGGTGGGTGTCGCCAAGATCAAATACGAACCCAGTTGTACTCTTCCGATCTTCATGACTTCTGGCCCAATCACTATCGCCCAACCAACTTAAGATTGCAATTTCTATAGTAGAACACTCTGCCCCTTTATGTAACTGAGAGAATCCTCTTTGCTTCCTTCCTTCAAATGTGAGGTTCTCGTGTCTCCATAAACCTGCTTACAAGTCCTACTCCAAATAGAATGTCAGGATGAGTGCAAGTCAAGTACCTTAGCCAACCCATTAGACTTTTGAAATAAGTGGGTGAGGTTCCTTCTATTCACCTTCTTTTGTTAATCTGAGACCGCACTCAACAAGTGTGTCTTTCGGCTGGCAGTCTTCAACAGCTAATTTCTCTAAGATCTCCTTAGCATACTTCTACTGGGAAAGACAAATCCCATCTGAATCTTGTTGCATCTCAATGCCTAGGAAGTACTTAATCAGACCTAAGTCTGTCATCTCGAACTCCTTCTCCATTGAGCATTTTCATTCTTGGATCATAGAGTTGCTGCTTCCGGTAAACATCAGGTCATCAACATACAAAAAGACAAACAACACTTCTCCACGTGAGTTCCCCTTTGCATATAAGGTTCATAAGGGCATTTCACAAATCCTTCTTGGATGAAAAGTATGCATCAACAATTCTTTCATTCCATGCTCTCGGGGCTTGCTTCAGTCCGTAAAGAGCCTTCTTCAATTTGTATACCTTTCTTGTCTTTCCCTGGTGGTTGTTCGAGATAAATTTCTTCTTCAAGTTTCCCATTCAAGAATGTGAACGCCCATTTGATGCATCTTCCACCTTCGTTGGGCCACGAGTGAGATTTTTTGTTTCTCTCACTCTTTCTAGTCTCGCTACTGGCGCAAAGACCTCCTCATAGTCAATCCCATGCCTTTTCTTATAGCCCTTCACGACCAACCTTGTTTTATAGCGCTGCACCTTTTGCATCTCTCTTCGTCATACTCATTTAAGACCGATGGTTTTGTTTTGAGCCTTGTGTAAGTGATGTGAGTTCCCACGTTTTATTCTTCTTTATGGGTTGAATCTCCTCCTCCATAGCTTTCCTCCACTTTGGCTCCTTATTTGCCTCCTCAAAGGTCAAGGGATGAAAACCTGAGTTGAACTCTGATAAGGCAACCCTAATCCTCAGCCCAACGATCCAAACTTTTGTTGAAGCAAGAACCCTTGAATCAGAAGTAATTAACACCTCCTTATACGAAATTTACCAAGAGATAAGGCTAGAATTAGATTACCTCTTACGATCCAAGATCTGGAAGCAAGATTTGGAAACCTTGTTCTAAATTGAGTCACTCCACAATCTAACTTGATCAAGGCTTGATTGAATGGCTCGGGTGCAATTCTATCACAAGAATTGCTTGAAACTTAGAAATGGCAAATATGATGCTTGAATTTTTAAGGGAAACGTCTCAATTTGAGATCTGAATTACATTCATCCACGAATCTATTTTTTACATAACATATTGTGGGTATTTATAGTCTCCCAACAAAAGACATTTGTGGCCGGGATTTATTCCCGATCCCCTTTAATCTCCACAAAGAATAAGTCAAATTGACCATTTGACTTTTACATAATAAACATAGTTTTTTCTAATAAATGTTGATGTGCTTGAGTGGTTAATGTGATAGACTTGAAATCATTTGAACTCTTCGCACGTAGGTTCGAATTCTGTTGTTCTTCATGACATTTTTTGAATCTTCTTGGTAATATGTACATTTGGATGAAGTGTAGCATCCATAAGTCTATCTGCCACATGCTTCATCTTCGGCCAACAAACTTTATTGATCCTAAGATGTCCCATTAAGGCACCACCATATGCTTCTCTAAAAAACAAATCTTTTATAGAGCATTTAGGAATACAAAGCATACTCTTAGTAATTAAAAAAATTATGAAACACATAATAATCATCCACCACATTTTTTCCAAGACAAGATGCATAAATAGTTCTAAAGTCTTGGTCATCTCTATATAGTTCAATAATATGCTCAACTCCAAGAATTTTTGCACTAAGAGAAGTAAAGAGATCATACTTTTAGATAACACATGAGCTACTGTATTATCCTTACCTTGCTTATACTTGATGACATACGAAAATGTTTCAATAAATTCAACCCACTTTGCATGTCTACGGTTTAGTTTGCTTTGACCCTTCACATACTTCAAGTTTTCATGATCAAAGTGGATCACAACTTCTCTAGACCATAAGTAGTGTTGCGGCACATGCAATATATGAACTACAAACAATTCTTTATCATAGGTAGGGTATTTCAATGTTGCCCCATTTAGTTTTTCACTAAAATACACTAACGACTTTTCATCTTGAATTAAAACAACACTTATTATGACCAAACCACCTGCATCACATTCAATTTCAAAAGTTTTATAAAAGCTAAGCAAAAAAAATAATGATGCATTGCTTAATTTGTTCCTAAGCAAATTGAATGCACTCTTGCATTCCTCCCCATTTTAAAACAACATTCTTTTTCACTAAGTCATTCAATAGTTCAGTTATGGTTCTAAAATCATTTATAAATCTCTTATAGAGATTAGCTAACTCATGAGAACTCCGAAATTTACATGCACTTTTTGGTGTTGGCAAATCCATAATGAATTTAACTTTGTCTCTACCAACTATGAAGCCAATAGAGTAAACTTTTTCATGCAAAAACTACCCTTACTAAAATTAAATTTCTCTTTTCTATGTGTAATCAAAACTAATTTAACATGCTTCACATGCTTAAGCAAAATCTTCAAATAAATTATAATATCATAGATATAAACAACATGTTTTCTCATATATTTTCTCAAAACATTATATATTAAGCGCATAGGTGTACTAGGAGCATTAGTTAACCTAAAAGGCATAACAAGCCATTCATACAATCCAAACTTAATATTGAAAGTTATTTTTCATTCATCTCCTACGTGCATTCTAATTTGATGATATCTAGATTTCAAAATAATTTTTATAAATAGACACGAATCATGCAATAAATCAAGCATATCGTCTAACCCAAGAATAGGATGTCGACACTTTACCGTGATTTTTGTTGATGACTCTACTATCCATGCATATGTGCCAAGTTTCATCTTTCTTTGGCACCAATAAGTCTCGTATAGAACATGGACTAAACCTTTCTCGTACATAGCCCTTCTCCATGAGCTCCTCCACTTGCCTTTGAATTTCTTTTGTCTCGGTTAGATTGACTCTATAAGCTGGCTTATAAGGAATGACAGTCCTTGGAATGAAATCTATTTTATGTTCAGTACCTCTAATGGGAGGTATTTCTTTATTTTGAAACATGTTTTTAAATTCCTGTAAAAGAGATTGAAAAACACTAGGCAAAGCCAAGTTGTTATAGTCAGAGACCAAATATCCTCCATTATACATAAGTACAAAGATCGATTTTTGTGAAAGCCTTCCCACCTCTCTAACTGTAGCCAAATAACTCTCTCTCTTCATTTTTTCTTCAATTTCATTGCTTTTTTCATTCTTCTTTTTTTCTCTTTGGTTTTTCTCTAATTTTTCACTTAACTCTTGTTTTTCTTTTAACTCTTTTTCCTCAAACTCTTTCTTTCTTTCCTCCAACTTTAATTGATCAGCAAATACATCTACAGAACTCAAAGGTACAAGAATGGTTTTTCTACCATCTTTTATAAAAGAATACCTATTCAAATAGCCATCATACATAACCCTCCTGTCAAATTGCCATGGTTGGCCAAGCAATATGTCTCCAGCATGCATTGGCAACACATCACAAACAACTTCATCTTTATATTTTCTCAGAGTAAAAGATATTAAAGCTTGGGAAATTACCTTCATTGTTCCACTATCATTGAACCATTGGAGCTTGTAAGGTTTAGGATGATCTTGAGTTGGAATATGCAACTTTTTGATCAACATAGTACTTACTACATTTGTGCAACTTCCACTGTCAATGATAAGACTACAAGCAATCCCCTTGACTAAACAGCGCATGTGAAATAGGTTGTCTCTTTGATCATCAACATTATTCTCCATAACTTGAGTTTTAAGAAGTCTTCTTGTAATAAGTGCCAAATAAATACCATCTTCTAGTTTCTTCTCATTCTTCTGGATTTCTTCAACTAGATCATTGATCTCCCCTCCATTTTTCTCATCTTGGTTTATGATTATACAAACAGTAGTTTTATATGCTTAGGACCTCACACACTCAACTCACTGATTTTACACTCAGGAACACTCGTGTTTAACACACAAAGGTAGGCTATTTGGAAAAATGACTAATTTCTTATCAAGGTAGATAATATGGATAAAGCAATTTTGATAGTAGCGAGCTATTCAAGACAATCAAGACAAGGTAATTATGTAGTAACAACAAAATAAAACAAAGAAATGAACAAATAAATAAGGGACAAAGATATTTTTGGATTCCGAAGAGAATGGTCGTGAAGATCGAACACAACAATTCCAGATTTATATGCTTTAGGGAAAAATGAGAATAAAAATTTATTTGATCTTCAAATAAACGTGCAAATGGTCTAATGATAAGGATATATTAAGGACAATATGATAAGGATTTTTTTTTTCTTTCAAGATCTAAATATGATCTTTAACAGGACACTAAGAACAAAGTAGATGGATAATGAAGAACATTGGAAATGACAGTAAGAAAATAAAGGACAGATTTAAAGAGACGATAAACAATAGCGAAAATTAAAGATAAAATCAATTCTAGAGTCGGACACAAAGATGCAACCTACGCTTTGATACCAAACTAATAAGGAAACCCTAATCCTCAGCCCAACGATCCAAACTTTTGTTGAAGCAAGAACCCTTGAATCAGAAGTAATTAACACCTCCTTATACGAAATTTGGATCAACCAAGAGATAAGGCCAGAATTAGATTACATCTTACGATCCAAGATCTAGAAGCAAGATTTGGAAACCTTGTTCTAAATTGAGTCACTCCACAATCTAACTTGATCAAGGCTTGATTGAATGGCTCGGGTGCAATTCTACCACAAGAATTGCTTGAAACTTAGAAATGGCAAATATGATGTTCGGATGTCTAAGGGAAACGTCTTAATTTGAGATCTGAATTACATTCATCCACGAATCTATTTTTTACATAACATATTGTGGGTATTTATAGTCTCCCGACAAAAGACGTTTGTGGCCGGAATTCAATCCGATATGTTTGTGGACGTGATTTATTCTCGATCTCCTTTAATCTCCACGAAGAATAAGTCATTTGACTTTGACATAATTTATAAAATTAAACATAGTTTTTTCTAATAAATGTTTATGTGCTTGAGTGGTTAATGCGACAGACTTGAAATCATTTGAACTCTTGTAGGTTCGAATTCTGTTGTTGACATTTTTTTGAATCTTCATGACATTTTTTGAATCTTCTTGGTAATATGTACATTTGGAACACTGTGATTCTTATCAAACTCCTCCTCGTACTCCCAATCAATTGAATTAACTGGTTGAGTAGAGTATAGATCTCCTGGATATTCCTTGTCTTGCGTACTGGACTGCTAAACTCATCATGGTCTGAGTAATCATCAAGAGTAGTGTACGGTGGTACTCTCTTCTCCTGCTCACCATCAAGAGGAATCGTCATCCCTTCGTCAGTTTTCTTCCACCAACTTCTATTTTCATCGAACTTGCCATCTCTCGACATCACAGTTTGCGAGTTACAGGATTATACATCTTGTATCCACTACAGTTCTTACCATAGCCCAAGAATATGCACCTTTGACTTTGATCTTCAAGCTTCGTGCGCTTCTCCTCCTTTACCTTTGCATAGGCAACACTTCCAAAGATTCGGAGATGATCAACTTTCAGCTTCCGGGAAGTCTTCCTCCGGGGGTCATATCTTCAATCCTCTTTGTTGGGAACCAGTTTAACAAATAAACATAACATGCTACAGACAGCATCTCCCTAGAATTCCTTCAACATATTCTTCTCTTTCAGAGCATGCAGCGAACTATATTAAGAATGGTTCTCCGAGGTGCCTGTTGGTTGTGGCGTTTGAGGCATCGTGAGTTGATGTTGGATGCCCTGCCTTGCCTGCTCCTTGCATCAATTCTCAAATTCTTGCGACATATACTCGCTTGCACGATCAATCCATAGACATTTGAGCGCCCCTTTGCTTTTAAGACTTTTTCATTCTTTAAATCTTGTTGAGAAAAGTGCTTTTTTTCCAGTAGCATGTACACCCAAGTCTTACCACTAAAATCATCAGGTTAAGAAATACTTGTTACCACCAATTGATTCTGGCTTGATGGGTCCACATACGTCAGAATGCACCAACTCTAGTCGTGTGGATGCTCTCCTTGCACCATACTTCTTAAATGACTTCCTTTGTTTCTTTCCCACAATGCACACATCACAAAGGTTGTTGGGAGCTTCAATCAATCCTTGGCAGTCCCATCACCTCTTCTTCTCCATCAGCTTCAATTCCTCAAAGTCCGTAGTGAAGATGCCACAGAGTGTTATGATCTAGAGTTGTTGCCTTCATCACCTCGACTCCGTAATGGAAAGTTTCAACGGGAACATCCTGTTCTTCGTTATCTTCACGTGAGTAATCCGCTTGCTCTTTTTATCCAATAAGCTGAGAGCCAAATAAATCACTCATCTTGATGTCATATCTTCTCTCCAACAGTTGCCCAATACTCAAGAAATTGCTTTTATATCAGGGACATAGCATAATATAATAGACTTCCGAAATACGAAGTTCCCTTCTTTGAAGACGACATCACCTTTTCCTTTAATTGGTGGACATTTTGATAGATCACCAAATGTTATCTTTCCTTGTTGACCTTCATCGAGCCTTGCGAAGAACTCCTTTCTTCCGCACATGGGGTTTGAGGCTCCCGAGTCAAGGAACCACGTGACCGATTGAGGTGGCTCAGTTTCGTTGTAGGACATTAAGAAGACTGGTTGGTCCGTCACTCAGCTTCTCATCATCAACAAGATTAGTCTTCTCACCTCCATCATTGTTTGTATTATACCAAGAATCATAAGAGTCATGCAAAAATCTCTGACAAAGATAGCACGAAATTTGTGATTTGTCATATCTTTCTTGTCGACCATGTCCACAACCTCGGCCACGAGCCTCATTGCTTCTACGACCATTCCCTTCACTATCATCAGCGTGGTTGCTGCTTTGTTCATCTGAGTGGTTATCGCGACCACCACGTCTACCTCTTCCTCGATGGTAGCCTCCTCTTGAAGAGCCATCCTTCTTGTGGGAATAGTTGGCTTGTCGTGCTTGCTCCATACTCTTTCCTTCTTCTTTCTTCTTTCTCAAGCTTCTTTCTTCATAGACTTGTAGAAAGCCGCTCCTCCCCTGACATCTCTTCAAGATCATTGGATTCTTCAATTGTCAAGGAAATGTAGTCAAATCTTGAGTGTAAAGATCTCAGGATCTTCTCCACAACTCATACTTCTTCTTTCTATTGTCTCACCGACTGTGTCTCCCCATTTCTTGCATAATAGAGTTTACACGATAGAAGTAATCACAAATTGATTCCGAACCTTCTTGTTGTAGGGCCTCAAATATACTCGTAAAGACTGCAAGCGAATCTTCTTCACTCTATCCCCGCCCTCAAACAAAGGCTTTCTTCAATACCTCCCAAGCTTCCTGAGAAGACTTTGCAGGGGCGATCCACTCAAACGTGGCTCTACTCTTTCCTTGGTAGATTGTGAATAATGCCTTCTTCTCCTTCTTCATCTCCTCCTCCCTGAATCCATTCACCACCGTGTCCTATGCTCCCCTTCTTCGAGTCTAAAGCCATTAGAATTTGAAAGCAATCTCAAAACAAAAAGTAAGAAAAAGGAAAACCAACATTGAGAGGGACCGACTCTCCAAGGTGCTCCCGCTTGCTTGCAATAGCCCCTCGCCCACTCCTCTTTTTGCCTGCCCCGCTTTGTTGCTATAAATCTACTCTACCTTGGTGCATTCACCAGACTGATTGTGAGAATTTCACTCGCTCTGGTCCCTGAACTTTAAGCTTTGCTTTAAGCAGGTAGGAAAACAGGTTAAGCAATGTGAGATATCTGTCTGTCAACAATTGTTCACTCTAAACATGGCCTATACTATAATAGGGCTACGCCGGACTCTTCCTGACTGACAAAAAGAAAGAAAGACTCAGACTCTTTACTTAGTAGTTGGTGATTCGGTACGATACTTGCATCTGTGGGGAAGAATGGCTATCAAACTCAAAGGTTTAGTTAGGGAAGGATTCCCATTAGCAAGGAAAGAGAAGACGATGGATGGATGGACTACTTTTGTTTTGTGCTGTACTAGCTAGATAAGGTAAGGTATACCAAGAGAAAAGCCTATTTGACAATGTTTACAATGTATTTGATCTAGTAATTCTCATTCTCCCTCTTTTGGATCCTCTTTAGACATAAGATCCCACTCTTTGATCTTTGATTATGTCTTATTATCTTTTCAGAGACTCTTCACTTTTTGGTATATCCAATTCAGTCTATATTATCTAATCTTTCTTCTTTCTATTATACAACTTCTGGTAGTTTCAATATAACCAAAATCTCATTGTATAGTTTGATTATGTGTAACTTATCTCAGCAACGACATTCTCCCTAGAAATTCTCCCTAGAAATTATTCAACCTACAATCACGATTTACCAACAAGTCTTGGGTAACAACTCATTCAGAATTTAGGTCAAAAGAAAGGAGGAGTCCAAATTAGAATTTATAAGGGTTTGGACCTCTTTCTACAAGAGCTATGAATCTAGTCAGATATATGGGGATTATGTGATGAGTCAATCATATCCGTATAAGGATCAAGTATTTGACTGAATAATGGAAAAGAAAGAAGGATTCCCATTAAGTTTAAATAATGATATGAATCATAGAAAATCCAAACAGAGATTGAGGACCTGACAATGACATTTGATGATCAATCCTTCCGTCAGTTCCAAATAGAATCAAGCTATTCATCAGACTAGATGCTATAAATGCAAAGGATTCTCTTAAGTTATGTTTCACTCACATTAATGAGATTTCATTACTTTTGGGCAATATACGATTGAGGCATTAATAGTTCATGTTCCATCTATGATGTTGAATACCGTTGATTATAACATTTCTTTAGTTCGTGGGGAAGCTCATGTGAAAAAGTGGAATTAACTGCCAGCGCCAAATTCGAAAAAAAGATGATGGGTCTGGATTACATTATTGTGGACACTATTAAGAATGATGAGTTAGATTCTGACAAACAAATACAAGGAAAATGACAGCAAGAAAACAGAACTTTGAATCCCTTGTATCAAAAGATTGAACAAACGAAACATCAGGACACCCATTCAGGGTTAATCATAGCATCCCATCACTTCTGCGAACCTTACCCTCAACGATATTGACCTTGGCTTACAACAATGGATCTCTTAATGCAGTTTGCTTACCCATCCTTATCAGGTTACGGTAAGTTCACAATTTGATTTGCAATGAAGCGATCTTACAGAGAGGAGAGAAGTTGTGAGACCGTAATGTAAAGAAAGGACAGAAGAGAAGATGCAAACACCCATTTACCCCGAGTAAAAGAGTTCTAGAAGGGGAGTAGGAAAAGAATCAGAATCTTAGGCTATTGGCATTGAATCCCAGGGTGCAGGAATAGAAGATAAGGATGCAGGAATTGATTCACTGGAAAAAAGAGATTCGAGCCCCATAAGTCTTAGAATGATTATGAGTTACGGGTTGATCTGTCTTATATAAGATGGAAGTGAGCGGGAACTAAGAGTTCTAGCTTTTCGTTATCGCCTGTCACTTCTAAGTAGAAAGATAACTACTTTTCCACTTTTTCTCCGGAATTGAATGCAAAATAGATAGAAAGCATAAAATGTAAGAAGGGCATGACTTGTATTAGAATGAGTTACCTCTGGCTGCTGACTTCGTAGTTCTTTAATTCTTTAAACTGACTTCACTCTCCTGTAACTCAGTAATACACTGAGGCATCTCTCGATTCAAGATAAGCTGACCGTCTGGCATTGATTCCCTAGCTTTTGAAGATATTTCCCATATTTTGAATAAATGAAATATGGAAGAGAATTTGTTGGACAAGGTTTTCGCAACCTCTTAGTTACGGTTCTTTATTCTCCAAGAAGAAGCAGTAGGGAAAGAGGACTGAACCATCCAATTGAGACAGTGAGACATGAACGAATTCAGACTCTTTGCTTTCAATTGACAACTTCTTGACTTTTGACCCTGTAACTTATCTTATAACCATACAAAAATTATACTTAAAAAACTGAACTCTCTTCATTCGTATCTTGATTTTCAAAGGTCTAAAAAAGAGCAAGCCCTTCACAAAATTAGTTTTTTACTAAGAATGCAATATTGTAGCACTTTTCTATTTTCAAATTCAAATCATTATCTAATCTTAAACTATTTCTTTTTTATTGACTTTATGATTCTTTCTTTCTAACTTGAGGTTTTTTGAATGAATCGGAAAGGACAGGATTGTAACAAGAATAAGTGAATCTCTGGCTATCTTTGCTTCTGTTGTGTGTTTGAAGCCCTTCTATGGCTTCTCAATCATCACATTAAGGACGGATAACTCAAAATCATGACTTGATGCTTGACTATTAGCTTGAAGTTCATACTTCCAATGCAAGAAATTCCTTACTTGTGACTTCCTTCTCCTTCAAAGGACTTTTTGGCAAGAGAAAGAGAAAGAGTAATTCCATCTCACTCAATATAGACCTGTAACTCAAATCTAAATCGAAAGACAGATTTCCAGAATAAAAAAGAAAGCAAATTCAACCAGTCAGGCTTTCCTAACTAAAGAGATCGAGTAATCAGTGCGGCTTGAACCAAAAGAGTAAAGAAAACTCGAAAAACACAAAGAACCTTTACTAGCGCTCTTTCTCCTTCTTCGGAAGAAAGTCAATCTCCCATTTCCTGAGATTTTGAATGAAATCCTTGACTTCGGCTCGACTTAAGTCAATAAATAAATGAATTAGATCTCACTTAAGTCAATAAATAAATGATTAGATCTCGCGCCTGAACTCACAACTTAGTTCTGATCAAGGATAAGAATCTCTTCCAAGACATTTCTTCAGTCAGACTGACTTTCAAACCTAATAACTTCCCATGAACTAGCATCAGTCAAACTTCCTAAGGGCTTAGGAAGATCAGCCGGAAGGGAATCTATGACTTTCTTTCGGCCCCCTCAACATTATTTTAGGTTTTCTTAGTTGCATTTCCGACCGACTTACTTAGGTATCAAACTGAAAGGAATGAACGACACAAAGTCTAGAAGTTTCTACACCAAATAAATTGGTCAACAATAGCCTTGGATTAGGTCGGCATTTTCCTTAGCCTCTACCTCTCTTGGTATCTGCACATCTACAGATATACGGTTCTGATCATTCAGAAAGAAGAGCTGGTACAAAAAGATCAAGATTCATACTTCTTCCTTCTTTCTTGAAGCAGAGGATGCCGCCTTCTCTATTGTTGTAGGTGAAGACCCGAACGACAAATGAGCTCATGCTTGATTCTCCATCTAAGGATTTTCTTGCAAGAGCAATAGAAAGAGAAATCTCTGACTTATTCTGTATAAGACTAAAAAGCAAACCATATCTGAAAAAGGCTCCATTAAAGCTAAAGTCAATACTGAAAGGAAGTCCTTGATATGATCTTTTTTAGGCCCCCTAAGTTGAACTTCCTTCTCAACTGCAACTTATGAGTAGACTGCTGATACAACTGCACATATTCTATATATTTCGTCAGTGACAATTACTCATTGCACCGGACGGTGGGGGAAGAGAGAGAATTAGTACGATCGAAACTTTCGTAGTAGCATTTCCCGTGCATTATGCCAATGTATTAGACTGAATCTTTTTGCAAGCAGGACTTTCTTTCTGACTTGACTTGAAATCTTCTTCCGAGAAGATAAGAGCATATGGTATTGGAATCTCAATCTGAACTTATTCTCCGAAAGTTGTAAGACTGATTCTTTCTTACTCCCCGCCTTTTCAATCTGTTGAAGAAGTGGAAATGAAAAACTCTCTTCCCTTTCTGACTTGCTTGCCGGAAGGTCGAACCTAAAAGCATCCTGAAGCCACTAAGTCTTCTATGTATTATACGTCTAAATAGACTTTCTAATCTTTACTTCTTGAACTACCAGTTAAGGTAATCATTCATCCCACGGATCGGTTCATTTAAAGAATGAATCTGATCGGAATAGGCAGGGAATTGGCCTTTCCTTTCAAAGCCATTTTCCCTATTACTGAAAGTCAAAATCAGACTACCTTCAAAGGGCTTTATGCCAATGGGATTGAGAAGATCATCATTTGGCTAATAGCCTACTCTATTTTCTCACTATGCTCCTAATGTTCCTACGAGGAAGATAGGGGCTGAGCAAAAGAGAGTGAGATTGGAGCCTATAGAGCCTGAAAAGGCCGATTCTTTCCTCACTAAGTCCCTGGTGTGAAAAGACTTCTTTCTTAATCTTTGTAATGCAGCATTCTCGCTAACTCAAAGGCAACTACTAACTGTCAATCTGACATCCTTTCTTCCTTAAAGTTAGGGATTGGCTAAGAGTGAGAAAAGGTCGACATAATCACTAATTAGGCCTTTTTATGACTTCCGGCAACTCAAGTTACATTCATAGGTCTTAATCTCCGGCTCTTCGTTTTCGGATGGCAAGAAAATAGATATAGTAGGATGCTTTCACGCCTACCTTAGCTTTTAGAGTTGCTTTATTCCTGACTTACTACCTAGCCCTGAATCAAGGTCGGTTTGAAACTAAGGAATAGCGCTCCACTCTGACTTCTCAATAAGGCCTGCCTAAGCACCCCCATAGAATACTCATCCAATCACGAAATAGATTGAGTTAAAGTCAATACATCACTCCGGACGTGTGACACGTGCGAATGAGTGAACTCAGTCTGTCTTCTTCGGTTTCGGCTTATTCCCTGTTGGAAGACATTATCAGGTAAGGACCTAATCCACATCTCTATCTCTCCTGAAGCGGTACTCAGTCTTACTACCTCCTGGTGAAGAAAAAGTCAACTATTAAGGGATTGGAAATAGATATTAAAGATAAGGCTTTCGGCCGAAGGTCAACTCCTTGATATTTTAGATCTTTTAGGTTATGGTTCTTCGAATCTATAGATCCTCAGCTACTACTAAATCTCAATAGTTTGAGTTTGTAGCTTCTCCAGCTCACACATTTGATCTTAGCGAACTAAGCGTCAGGCCTTTATTAGAGGTCAGAATGTAGATCATCCAATAGCTACTTACTCATTAATACTAGTAGAAAAAGTGGCTTTATTCTCTATATCAGGTCAGACGCCTAACTCAATCTCGAAGAAGGAATCGGGGAGAAAGATCAATACTTATCCTCGACTTTAAGCCTCTTCTCAATCATCTCAGGTCGGGGGACGTGTAAGAAAAATAAAACTAACTATGAAAAGGGGATCTCTGTCTGCTTCTCCATCACAGTACGGACGTGTAACTAAATCATACTACTAGCTCGCTTTCATAGGACGGGAAGTTCAAGCAAAATTAGACTTCTCCCCTCGTAGTTCTCCCCAATCAGATGCATTAAGGGCTAATGAGCTCAGCGGCCATTGGTAGTCTTTGCTTCCTGATTGATTTAAGAGGAATCTCTCGTAACTGCCTGAAAGACTGTTATTTCGTCATCAGTATCATTTGAAATTCTGTTCTTAACCTACTTTTGATGATGAAGGAAGAGAAATTGGATAATACAGACAGCCCAAATTGCATCTTCATTAGTGTGAATTAATTTAGTTAAGGACTACAACTCAATTACAACTTAGTCCGAAGGATAAGATTCTGTTGTATCTTCCCTGGGAATCTCTTTAAAACAAAAATAAGCTAGTCCCTGAAGTCTGACTAATGCCTTCTAATTTTAAGCACGGGCTCTTGTACAAGAATAGCAAGATTCTAACTTATTCCAGTTAGATGCTTAAGAATTCTAGCTTTGTAGTTGCTCTTTAACTGCACCCTAGATGACTTGATAGACCATATACCATAGTGGTTGGTTAGATACATACCTAATGACTACCCTATTGACTTAGCCTCAAGGTCTAACTTAAACCTATGTCTCCCTTGCTGCTCTTTCTCCCGTCGTGGTGATTTCTGGTTCACCTTCTTTTATAACTACTTGTTGTATAAGACTTCTGATAAGAAAAAGAACCACTACAAGGGGAGTAAGATTCGGATTACCTTGTTGATTGAATATCTCAAGGCAAGAACATTGTTTGAGATTCGAATCACTTCACAAGCAAGATCGATCATGTCTAGCTTGAATGATTCTTGTTGATCAAATATCTCAAGGCAAGAACACTTCCATGAGATTCGAATCACTCCACAAGCAAGATTGATCATGTCGAGCTTGAATGATTCTATATGCAACCTAAACTACATAGAATTGCAAAGAAACTTAGCCATTGGCTAAAGAAGAGCACAAATGCTTCTTTTTACTATATTTTTCAAGTCCCTTATAAATACAACATACATGGCTTTATATAGCCTCAAAATGAAACTACTAAAGTCATTCCAAGAGTTGTAACATTCATACTTAATGGCCATAATTAACCATTATGTAATTGTAACCTATAGTAAATAAAGTCTTAAAATACATAAATGAAATACAATAACTCTAAATTGTAACCCACCCAAAATTTATAACAATCAAACTTCATTCTTCTTCAATGTGGCATGAATTGAAACATCTTTTGATAATTTTGACAACCTTTTCTTCACATCTTCATTGAAGTATATTGTATGATTGATGTCTTTTGGTTCATATCATTCTCCACTTCTTCAAGAGGATTCGTCCTCGAATCTATTTGTGAAACTTTGCTGCAAAAAATAAGTTATGGAAATACAAAGGACCTCATAACACTCTCTCACGTGTATACACTCAAGGAATTTTAGGCCACTCTGTTTGCACTCATTTACACAAATGAATCTCTCATCCTCACCTCTCAAATTTTCTAGTAGAGCCCAGATTTGATTTTCTTTATTTTGGGTCGATTAAAAACTAAAAAGATAAAAACAAATTGAAAAGAAATGCAAAGGAAACATATATCCGATCTTGAGCCTTAAGCTCTGATACCAAATGATAAGATATGGAACCACTTCAAGGGGAGTAAGATTCGGATTACCTTGTTGATTGAATATCTCAAGGCAAGAACATTGTTTGAGATTCGAATCACTTCACAAGCAAGATCGATCATGTCTAGCTTGAATGATTCTTGTTGATCAAATATCTCAAGGCAAGAACACTTCCATGAGATTCGAATCACTCCACAAGCAAGATTGATCATGTCGAGCTTGAATGATTCTATATGCAACCTAAACTACATAGAATTGCAAAGAAACTTAGCCATTGGCTAAAGAAGAGCACAAATGCTTCTTTTTACTATATTTTTCAAGTCCCTTATAAATACAACATACATGGCTTTATATAGTCTCAAAATGAAACTACTAGGCATTCCAAGAATTGTAACATTCATACTTAATGGTCATAATTAACCATTATGTAATTGTAACCTAAAGTAAATAAAAAATCCTAAAAACTCTAAATTGTAACCCACCCAAAATTTATAACAATCAAACTTCTTTCTTCTTCAATGTGGCATGAATTGAACACCTTTGGATAATTTTGACAACCTTTTCTTCACATCTTCATTGAAGTATATTGTATGATTGATGCCTTTTGGTTCATATCAACTTCCTTGGCTCCTTTAACATTTAATAGATGAAGGAATTTGATGAGATAAGAATTTTGATGCTAGCTTAGCTTATAACTCAAAAGTGAGAATCTGTGGCTTTAGACTGATTTGCTGCCAGATCAGATTAAGGAGGGGAAGATTAATTTAATTACAGGCTGATTTTCTAAGATTTGATTATTAGAGCATGGGAAGAGATTCTATGGGATTTAGTCAGAAGTAGCTTGAAGCTAACCCTAGTTCCATTTCTGCCTGGACTGCAACTCATTTAGAAAGGCGTACACACAAAGCCTTTTTACTTCTAAGTTCTAAGTTCAGAATGAATGTACCAAAATAGAGCTCTTAATTTATTGTTTTCGGAACAAAAGACTCCACTTCCGGACAGGGACATTGATGAAGAAAGATTTTCCTTTGATGTATAAGTTTAGGCCATAAATCATACAATCGAAGAAGTTTATACTACTGAGACGAAGGAAGCCCAGTAACAGAGTCTAAATCTCTTACCCTCAGTCAATAATTCTATCTTTGGTTAAGTCAAGGGGGTAGCGGCTCTAGTGAAAGAAAGACTAGAACTCATTCCAAGAACATAGTAATAGAAAAGTCAAAACCAATCAGATTTTCTTATAATTAGAATCTTTCCGCTGAGGCAATCTAAGTAAAGACTGGCAAGAATACAAACAAAACTCCACCTGTAAAGAAAAGAGAAAGAGCGAAGGGAATAGAGAGTCAAAGAGGAGAATAAGGAATTCAGGGACAAGTTCTTGAGTGAAGGAGAAAGAAAGAAAGAAAGAATACTATCCTATTTACAGAGTGAAAGAAGAAAGAGGGAATAAAGGTGTGATGGTGTTAATATAACACATGCAGAAGCAATTTGGATCTTTGGCAGTTTTAGAACATCAATTATAGTAAATAATTCGCATGTTCATAAGTATTAAAACTTAATGAATTAAAATACTAACCTTTTGTAGTTCAATTCCTTTTTCCTCACGAACCGGTTTTGAACCACCACTAGTGTCTTCTCCACTATCCTCCGGCCTTAGAACGGGATTGTGGAATCCGGTCAGTGACTAAACTTGAGAGGGATTTAGTATATATGAAGAGAGAGCTTGTGAGAATTTTCTCAAGGTCTTTTTCAAGGAAGAAGACCTTTCATGTACCATGATCGCTTTATTTAAAGAGTCATGTTTGCATGTTCATGAAAATTTGAGATCACCAAATTTTGACACTCAAAATTTCACTCAAATGTTTGGGATTATGTGGCAAGCATGCATGTTTGAGTTAACCAAATTTTGACACTCAAAACTCCACTCAAACTTGTGGGGTTTATTTGGCAAGCATGCAAATTTGGTTAAACCAAATTTTGACACCTCAAAATTCCACTAACATGGATTTTTCCTTTAAATGAAGTCAACATTTTGACTTTCTTCATTTTAATTCAACAATTAATTTGAATAATTAATTTCAACTTAAAGTAACATTAAATGATTAATTAAACTATTTAATTAATATTTAATATTAAATCAAAAGTCAATCCCAATCAATTCCGACACATAATTGATTAAGATATTTAAATCTTATTTAAATATCTCAAATTCTCTCTTTTTGTTTAATTTGTAAATAAAAAAAAATGCAGTTAAATATATCGTATATATGTTGTAGCACATATTCCCTAATTTAAATTTGAACACTTCGAACTCACTCATCACATTGTTTTATGGTTTAGTCCGATATGAGCTAGCAGAGGGATCTAATGGACCTATAGATCATGGAATGTCGAGTCTTGACTGACAGTTCTGTCTAATGAATCTTGAGTCGAGACTTTCAACACTTTCAGGCAGGGGAAAAGAAAGAATTAATCTTGAGAGAAGCCGAGGTTCAGGATCAAGATTAGTGAAAGAATAAAGAGGAGTGAAAACAAGGTTCAGGTTTTCGGTTGAGTCTTACTTTCTTTTGCTTCTTCAATCCATTCATTCTGTAAAGGTGAAACATTGAATGAATTTACGATATTGTAAAGTGAAGGTGAAGGAAAGAAGCTGATAGTTTACGAGGTGAGAAAGAAGAAAGAAATAGGTGTTCCAGAGCTTGAATTTTCATCCAGCCTATCCATTTCCCTTGTGAAAGAAATCAGTCTCATTCATCTTGAGTATTCATCTTTGATAGTTCAGGGAGAGGCAATTCAATCCTCAGCCTATTTACCTAGTGTTTGAGTTCAATCTGTCGAATTAATAAGGAGTCTTTGTTTACTCTTCGTTCAAGGGAGAGGTACGATAGTGAAGGAGTTTACTTTACCTCGTGAATGAAAGAAAGTGATATGAACCACGACCAAGGAATTTCCATACCTGAAGGTTCTATTACAAGGACGAGAGCTAAGAAGCTACAACAAACCTTATACAGTTATATTCAAACTATGGTGAGCTCATCAAAGAAAATTCTAGAAGATGCTGGAGACCAACCTTATATGTTGTGCAAAGTTGAGCTTCAAGAAAGAGATGAATTAAATGCACTTTAAGTTGCATTTAATGAACTCCACTGAATTTATGAAACTAGTCCAAGGATGAGTCAATAAGCACATTTTATTATAGTTTAAATATTTGTTTGTCATATTTAAGCTAGTTTTAAATATAGGAGTTAAGGTTATATTGTAACCCACATAGGTTACTATATTCCACCATTAACTAGCCATTTTAATATGGAGGTTATGGGTATTTTTCATTTACTAGCCCATTTAATTTGGGAGTTATATATCCATAGGTTAAGGTTGTAAGGGCTATATAAAGCCTTCTTTTCTTTGATTAGACATCAGATTTTGGAATTAAGAATAGAATTTCTATTTTAGCTTTGTTGAGAGCTAAACTTTCTTTGCAAATTCTTGTGTTTAGAACTTGCATGTAGAGTCATTCAAGTAGTATTGATCAAACCTCTTGTGGAGTGATTCGAATCATGAGTTTAGAAATGAGTTTTCTTTACTCTTGATCTTGATCATCAAGGTAATCCGTTCCATACTTTCCCTTGGGTTGATTTTCCATATCAGAAAGGTTCCAGTTTAGGAGCCAAGACGAAGACTGAGTGAAAGAAGGAAAAGGTTTAGGCTTGAGGAGCGAAGCAACTTTACTGTTCAATCCAGTTTAGGTTCGGGAGAAAGAGAAGAAAAAGAATAAATAGGTGAAGTAGGGAAGGTAATACGGTTCAGCGGAATGAGTAAGTAGGGAGAGGAGTTTACCTCGTGAAAGAATGTTCAGGATCATTCATCCTTCATACAAGAGAGAAAGAAAGAAGAGGAGAATGAGACCCATAAGTTCAGGAGGTAAGAGAGTGAGACAAGGGGGTTTCTTATCTTAGGTTACAGTGAAGGAGAAGATCAAGAAAAGAAAGAAAAGAGACCGTAAAGTGTAAAGTCCAGTGTTTGAAGGGAGAGGAGCGCAGACGAAGACATAGTGTTTGAAGGTGATTGAGCAAAGAGAAGAGACCTCGTTCAAGAATCAATAGGTAATTGAGCTTTACCTTGTGAAAGAATAGTATAGTTCAGGAAGGCGCGAAGCAGAGGTTCAGGTTTCTTCTTCTTTTCTTACTGTTCCTGGTTCAGTAGTTCAGGTTCAGGTTCCAGAGCGAAGCAACTTTACAGTGAAAGAAGGTGAATGAGTGAATAGGAAGAGAATACAGAATAACGAGAAAGATCAGAAATAGGTTCAGGTCAGGTAATAAGGGTTCAGCAGTTTAAAGTCTTTGAAGGTGACGGAGCGAAGGAAGCCACTACTTTAACAGTTCCATCTATCTAGTGAAGTAAAGCAAAGAGAAAGAATTCAATCAATCAAACACCTATTCTATATTCTATTTATCGAGTTCAAGAAGTCTAATTCATCCCCCTGATTAATTAACTCGATTGCAAAGAGAGGTGATATGAACATGGAGACATCAATCATACAATATGCTTCAACGAAGATATGAAGAAAATATTGTTGAAATTATCAAAAGATATTTCAATTCATGGCACATTAAAGAAGGATGAAGTTTCATGTTCTAAATTTTGGGTGGATTACATTTTAGAGTAATTTCAAGTTGTTATATTTCATTAATCTATTTTAAGACTTTTTATTTACTTTAGGTTACAATTACAATATGGTTAATTATTGCCATTAAGTATGAATGTTACAACACTTGAAATATCTTTAATAGTTTCATATTAATACTATATAAAGCCATGTATGTTGTATTTGTAAGTAGATTTGGAAAATATAAAGTTAAAGAAGCATTTGTGCTTGCTTTAGTCAATGGCTAAGTTTATTTGCAATTCTATGTAGTTTAGGTTGCATGTAGAATCATTCAAGCTCGACATGATCAATCTTGCTTGTGGAGTGATTCGAATCTCAAACAAGTGTTTGGATATTTGATCAACAAGAATCATTCAAGCTAGACATGATCGATCTTGCTTGTGGAGTGATTCGAATCTCAAACAATGTCGATAAGATATGGAACCACTACAAGAGGAGTAAGATTCGGATTACCTTGTTGATCGAATATCTCAAGGCAAGAACATTGTTTGAGATTCGAATCACTCCACAAGCAAGATTGATCATGTCTAGCTTGAATGATTCTTGTTGATCAAATATCTCAAGGCAAGAACACTTGCTTGAGATTCGAATCACCCCACAAGCAAGATTGATCATGTCGAGCTTGAATGATTCTACATGCAACCTAAACTACATAGAATTGCAAAGAAACTTAGCCAGTGGCTAAAGAAGAGCACAAATGCTTCTTTTACTATATTTTTCAAGTCCCTGACAAATACAACATACATGGCTTTATATAGCCTCAAAATGAAACTACTAGGCATTCCAAGAATTGTAACATTCATACTTAATGGTCATAATTAACCATTATGTAATTGTAACCTAAAGTAAATAAAAAATCCTAAAAACTCTAAATTGTAACCCACCCAAAATTTAGAACAATCAAACTTCACTCTTCTTCAATGTGGCATGCATTGAAACATCTTTTGATAATTTTGACAACTTTTTCTTCACATCGTCATTGATGTATATTGTATGATTGATGTTTTTTGATTCATATCAAATGTTCTTGTCTTGAGATATTCGATCAACAACGTAATCCGAATCTTACTCCCCTTGTAGTGGTACCTTATCTTATCATTTGGTATCAGAGCTTCAGGCTCAAGATCGGATATGTGTTTCCTTTGCATTTTATTTTCTCAATTTGATTTTTATTTATTTTTATCCTTTTAGTTTTTTAATCGACTTAGAATTCAAAATTCAATCTTTGCTCTATTTCAAATTTTGAGAGGTGAGAATGAGAGCTTCATTTGTGTAACTGAGTGTAAAAAGAGTGGCCCCAAACTCCTTGAGTGTGTACTCGTGAGAGAGTGTTGTGTGGTCCATCGTATTTTCATAACTTATTTTTTGCAGCAAAGTTTCACAAATAGATTCGAGGACGAATACTCTTGAAGGAGTGGAGAAGGATATGAAACAAAAAACATCAATCATACAATATAATTCAATGAAGATGTGAAGGAAAGGTTGTCAAAATTATCAAAAGATGTTTCAATTCATGCCACATTGAAGAAGAGTGAAGTTTGATTGTTATAAATTTTGCGTGAGTTACAATTTAGAGTTTTTAGGACTCTTTATTTACTTTAGGTTACAATTACATAATGGTTAATTATGACCATTAAGTATGAATGTTGCAACTCTTGGAATGCCTAGTAGTTTCATCTCGAGGCTATTTAAAGCCATGCATGTTGTATTTGTAAGCGACTTGGACAATATACAGTTAAGGAAACATTTGTGCTTTCTGTAGCAAATGGCTAAGTTTATTTGCAATTCAATGTAGTTTAGGTTGCATGTAGAATCATTCAAGCCCGACATGATGAATCTTGCTTGTGGAGTGTTTGAAATCTCAAACAAGTGTTTGAGATATTTGATCAACAAGAATCATTGAAGCTAGACATGATCGATCTTGCTTGTGGAATGATTCGAATCTCAAACAATGTTCTTGCCTTGAGATATTCGATCAACAAGGTAATCCGAATCTTACTCCCCTTGTAGTGGTTCCTTATCTTATCATTTGGTATCAGAGCTTCAGGCTCAAGATCGGATATATGTTTCCTTTGCATTTTTTTTTCTCAATTTGATTTTTATTTATTTTTATCTTTTTAGTTTTTTAATCGACCATGAATTCAAAATTCAATCTTTGCTCTATTTCAAATTTTGAGAGGTGATAATGAGAGGTTCTTTTGTGTAACTGAGTGTAAAAAAAGTGGCCCAAAATTCCTTGAGTGTGTACTCGTGAGAGAGTGTTGTGAGGTCCATCGTATTTCCACAACTTATTTTTTGCAGCAAAGTTTCACAAATAGATTCGAGGACGAATCCTCTTGAAGTAGTGGAGAATGATATGAAACAAAAAACATCAATCATACAATATACTTCAATGAAGATGTGAAGGAAAGGTTGTCAAAATTATCAAAAGATGTTTCAATTCATGCCACATTGAAGAAGAGTGAAGTTTGATAGTTATAAATTTTGCGTGGGTTACAATTTAGAGTATTTAGAACTTTTTATTTACTTTAGGTTACAATTACATAATGGTTAATTATGACCATTAAGTATGAATGTTGCAACTCTTGGAATGCCTAGTAGTTTCATCTCGAGGCTATTTAAAGCCATGCATGTTGTATTTGTAAGCGACTTGGACAATATACAGTTAAGGAAACATTTGTGCTTTCTGTAGCAAATGGCTAAGTTTATTTGCAATTCAATGTAGTTTAGGTTGCATGTAGAATCATTCAAGCCCGACATGATGAATCTTGCTTGTGGAGTGTTTGAAATCTCAAACAAGTGTTTGAGATATTTGATCAACAAGAATCATTGAAGCTAGACATGATCGATCTTGCTTGTGGAATGATTCGAATCTCAAACAATGTTCTTGCCTTGAGATATTCGATCAACAAGGTAATCCGAATCTTACTCCCCTTGTAGTGGTTCCTTATCTTATCATTTGGTATCAGAGCTTCAGGCTCAAGATCGGATATATGTTTCCTTTGCATTTTTTTTTCTCAATTTGATTTTTATTTATTTTTATCTTTTTAGTTTTTTAATCGACCATGAATTCAAAATTCAATCTTTGCTCTATTTCAAATTTTGAGAGGTGATAATGAGAGGTTCTTTTGTGTAACTGAGTGTAAAAAAAGTGGCCCAAAATTCCTTGAGTGTGTACTCGTGAGAGAGTGTTGTGAGGTCCATCGTATTTCCACAACTTATTTTTTGCAGCAAAGTTTCACAAATAGATTCGAGGACGAATCCTCTTGAAGTAGTGGAGAATGATATGAAACAAAAAACATCAATCATACAATATACTTCAATGAAGATGTGAAGGAAAGGTTGTCAAAATTATCAAAAGATGTTTCAATTCATGCCACATTGAAGAAGAGTGAAGTTTGATAGTTATAAATTTTGCGTGGGTTACAATTTAGAGTATTTAGAACTTTTTATTTACTTTAGGTTACAATTACATAATGGTTAATTATGACCATTAAGTATGAATGTTGCAACTCTTGGAATGCCTAGTAGTTTCATCTCGAGGCTATTTAAAGCCATGCATGTTGTATTTGTAAGCGACTTGGACAATATACAGTTAAGGAAGCATTTGTGCTTTCTGTAGCAAATGGCTAAGTTTATTTGCAATTCAATGTAGTTTAGGTTGCATGTAGAATCATTCAAGCCCGACATGATGAATCTTGCTTGTGGAGTGTTTGAAATCTCAAACAAGTGTTTGAGATATTTGATCAACAAGAATCATTGAAGCTAGACATGATCGATCTTGCTTGTGGAATGATTCGAATCTCAAACAATGTTCTTGCCTTGAGATATTCGATCAACAAGGTAATCCGAATCTTACTCCCCTTGTAGTGGTTCCTTATCTTATCATTTGGTATCAGAGCTTCAGGCTCAAGATCGGATATATGTTTCCTTTGCATTTTTTTTTCTCAATTTGATTTTTATTTATTTTTATCTTTTTAGTTTTTTAATCGACCATGAATTCAAAATTCAATCTTTGCTCTATTTCAAATTTTGAGAGGTGATAATGAGAGGTTCTTTTGTGTAACTGAGTGTAAAAAAAGTGGCCCAAAATTCCTTGAGTGTGTACTCGTGAGAGAGTGTTGTGAGGTCCATCGTATTTCCACAACTTATTTTTTGCAGCAAAGTTTCACAAATAGATTCGAGGACGAATCCTCTTGAAGTAGTGGAGAATGATATGAAACAAAAAACATCAATCATACAATATACTTCAATGAAGATGTGAAGGAAAGGTTGTCAAAATTATCAAAAGATGTTTCAATTCATGCCACATTGAAGAAGAGTGAAGTTTGATAGTTATAAATTTTGCGTGGGTTACAATTTAGAGTATTTAGAACTTTTTATTTACTTTAGGTTACAATTACATAATGGTTAATTATGACCATTAAGTATGAATGTTGCAACTCTTGGAATGCCTAGTAGTTTCATCTCGAGGCTATTTAAAGCCATGCATGTTGTATTTGTAAGCGACTTGGACAATATACAGTTAAGGAAGCATTTGTGCTTTCTGTAGCAAATGGCTAAGTTTATTTGCAATTCAATGTAGTTTAGGTTGCATGTAGAATCATTCAAGCCCGACATGATGAATCTTGCTTGTGGAGTGTTTGAAATCTCAAACAAGTGTTTGAGATATTTGATCAACAAGAATCATTAAAGCTAGACATGATCGATCTTGCTTGTGGAGTGATTCGAATCTCAAACAATGTTCTTGCCATGAGATATTCGATCAACAAGGTAATCCGAATCTTACTCCCCTTGTAGTGGTTCCTTATCTTATCATTTGGTATTAGAGCTTTAGGCTCAAGATCGGATATGTGTTTCCTTTGCATTTTGTTTTCTCAATTTGATTTTTATTTATTTTTATCTTTTTAGTTTTTTAATCGACCCAGAATTCAAAATTCAATCTTTGCTCTATTTCAAATTTTGAGAGGTGAGAATGAGAGCTTCATTTGTGTAACTGAGTGTAAAAAGAGTGGCCCAAAATTCCTTGAGTGTGTGCTCGTGAGAGAGTGTTGTGAGGTCTATTGATATGATCCACGACCAAGGAATTTCCATACCTCAAGGTTCTATTACAAGGACGTGAGCTAAGAAGCTACAACAAACCTTATACAGTTATATTCAAGCTATGGTGAGCTTATTAAAGGAAATTCTAGAAGACGCTGGAGACCTCTCTTATATGTTGTGCAAAGTTGAGTTTAAAGAAAGAGATGAATTAAATGTACTTGAAGTTGCATTTCATGAACTCCGCTGAATGTATGAAACTAGTCCAAGGATGAGTCAATAACCACATTTTATTAATTGCATTATTTAATTATAGTTTAAATATTTGTTTGTCATATTTAAGCTAGTTTTAAATATAGGAGTTAAGGCTATATTGTAACTCACATAGGTTACTATATTCCACCATTAACTAGCCATTTTAATATGGAAGTTATGGGTATTTTTCATTTACTAGCCCATTTATTTTGGGAGTTATATATCACATAGGTTAAGATTGTAAGGGCTATATAAAGCCTTCTTTTCTTTGATTAGACATCAGATTTTTGGAATTAAGAATAGAATTTCTATTTTAGCTTTGTTGAGAGCTAAACTTTCTTTGCAAATTCTTGTGTTTAGAACGTGCATGTAGAGTCATTCAAGTGGTATTGATCAAACCTCTTGTGGAGTGATTCGAATCACGAGTTTAGAAACGAGTTTTCTTTACTCTTGATCTTGATACTTTCCCTTGGGTTGATTTTCCATATCATTTGGTATCAAAGCTTCAGGCTCAAGATCGGATATATGTTTCATTGCGCTTATCTCTTTTCATTCTCTTAATAATATTTTTTCTCAGTTTGTGTAGAATGTTCATGTTCTATCACAAAAATATATAACAAAATAAAAAAAAACTTATGTTCTTTATAAAGTGTTAGATCTGGATCTTATCAACACTTTGTTCTTCTTTAAGATCTTCTAAATCAATTTTCTTGTTGGTAAATTGATTAGATTTTGCCAATCAGAAGGAAAAAAAAAACCATTGAAAGAAAGAAAGCATATTGATGTTAAATGTCTTTCTTTTTTTCCTCTTGATTATTATATGTAACTCTCATATGTTACTACGTCTAAATTAGTCCTTAATCATTTTCTTTCTTTAATTTGTTTCTTTGTCATTATTCGGATTGCCCCTTCAATACCCTTGTGTATGTGTTGAGTGTGCTGTCTATTCACTTTGAATTACACTTAGCTCTATAACATAGCTTGTCTCACATCCCAATTTGTTTTTTGGAGTGTGATTTGTGTGTGCTCAATTGTGAGGGTGAGTTTGTAAGGGAGTGACACATTGATTCGAGTGTCGAGTGTAAACACGAGTGAACTACATTTACGAGTGAATACACGTGAGGGAGCGCTTGTGAGGTCCTTTTTTTTTCTTTTACCTTTCTTTTGTAGAATGGAAAATCTAGACAACAATACTGACATTACTGATGCACGATTGAGAGAAGCCCAACAACGAACCATGGAAAGACTAATTCGAGGAATAGAATAGTTGACTGATCGAATAGGCAGATTGGAGATTCAAAATCAAGCTCGACAGAGGATTCCACTACCTACGCCCTCAACCGATACATATGAGGGCGACAATTCTGATCACCACGAGGATAATCCACATGTGGTTGGTCATGGCTTGATGCGAGGGAGAGACCATGGAAGAAGGTATCATAATTTACAACAATGAGTTCCTTATGATGATAGAATTGATCGTAACGTGGGGAGCATCAAATTAAAACTTCCCAAGTTTTATGGCAAAACCGATCCAGAGGAGTACCTTCAATGGGAGAAAACGGTGGAGTCGGTGTTCAACTGTCATAATTTTAGTGATGAAAAGAAGGTACTGTTATGCATTGCTCAATTCAAACAATATGCTCAAATTTTGTGGGATAAATTGATGTCAAGTAGGAGAAGAAATTTTGAAGCACCAATTGATTCATGGGTCGAGTTCAAAGAGTCCATGAGGAAGCGTTTTGTTCCACAATATTTTCACCGGGACATGACGCAAAAGCTTCAAGCATTGAAACAAAGATGCAAATCTGTGGAGGATTATTACAAGGAGATGGATACATTGATGGATCGACTTGAACTCGATGAGGACATGGAGGCTCTCATGGCGCGGTTTCTTAATGGGTTAAACACAGAGATTGTGGACAAGACTGATTTACAGCCTTATTCAAATATTGAGGAGTTGTTGCACATTGCAATTAAGATCGAGAGGCAACTCCAACGAAGGTCTCAACAGTATTCTTCTAAAACTTTTCCCAATTCTACTTCTACATGGAAAAGGGATAGTAAGAACATTGATTATAAGCATAGAAATCAAGAGATTAATGACAAGCCTCAAGCTAAATTTGAGAAAGGGGAGAGTTCTAGAACAGGGAAAGAAAAAGTAGAAAAGTCTAATGTTCGAAATAGAGATTTAAAGTGTTGGAGATGTCAAGGGGTAGGACACTATAGTAGAGATTGCCCAAATGCAAGAATTATGACCATCAAGGAGGGAGAAATTGTTACGGATGACGAGGCACATGAAGACATAAATGAGGAAACTGATGAGAGTGATGAGTTTAGTGAAGAGGACCCTACACATATATCTTTGGTTACTTGACGAGCTGTAAACACCCACATTAAGGAGGACGGCCTAGACCAAAGGGAGAACTTGTTTCAAACTCGGTGTCTTGTTCAATCTGTACCTTGTAGTGTTGTAATTAGCGGTAGTTGCACCAATGTTGTGAGTTCCATTCTGGTCAAAAGACTTAATTTAAAGACACAACCACATCCAAGACCCTACAAGCTTCAATGGTTGAATGATTGTTGGGAAGTACGGGTAACTCAACAAACTCTTGTTTCTTTTACTATTGGAAAATATGTTGATGATGTTTTATGTGATGTTGTATCCATGCACGTTGGAGATTTACTACTGGGGAGGCCTTGGCAATTTGATCGTCGGGTAATGTATGATGGGTATGCAAATCGATACTCTTTTACTCACAACGGTAGAAAAACTACTCTTATTCCATTGTCTCCAAAAGATGTATTTATTGATCATTGCAAACTTGAAAAGAAAAGACAAGAGGCTGATGCAAAAGCAGAGATTGAAAAAGAATCAAGTGAAAAAAAAGAGCTTGTGGGAAAAGCAAGAGAGTAACACTCAGCCTAGAGAAAAAAAAGAGAGAAAAGTCAAATCAGTAAGCTTGTATGTTAGATCAAGTGAGGCTAGGAATGTTTTGCTCTCTAACCAGACTATTCTTGTACTTATGTGCAAGGGATCTTGTTACTTTACTAACATGCTTAACCCTTCTTTGCCTAGTGATTTTGTTATGCTTTTCCAAGAGTTTGAAGATTTATTTTCCAAGGAGAAGCCTAGTAGTTTGCCACCACTTAGAGGGATTGAACACAAGATTGACTTCATTCCTGGCGCGCCCATTCCAAACCGACCAGCTTATAGGACTAATCCAAAAGAGGCTGAAGAGATACAAAGGCAAGTAAGTGAACTCATTGCTAAAGGGTATGTACGTGAAAGTTTGAGTCCTTGTTCTGTTCCAGTTATTCTTGTACCTAAGAAAGATGGTTCTTGGTGTATGTGTGTTGATTGTAGGGCTATAAACAAGATAACTATAAAGTATAGGCATCCAATTCCCAGATTAGATGATATGCTTGATGAATTGCATGGATGTAGTCTGTTTACTAAGATTGATTTAAACAAGATAACATTTACTTGCTCATTCACTCGCAGCTTAGCCAGAAGCGAGGAAGAGGGAACTGTCGAAGCTTTGCCCCTTGCTTTACAGAGATTGTTATGAACTGACTAAATGACTCGATTCTCCCGGAATGCAAACAAAGCTAATAAATAGTAATTAGTCCCTCAAATCAAAAAGCTTATGTATTGATTCAGAGCGCGGTCTTCCTTCTTAGAACCCATTGAGGGGGCCCGAGAAGGGGAGAGTGGCCGAGCAGTCAAAAGACAACAAACTGTAAATCTGTTGAAGTTTTTCTACGTAGGTTCGAATCCTGCCTCTCCCACTTGTTTGTTGTAGACTGAAGAGAAGAGAAAAGAGGCATTCGTCATCGTAGGAAGGCCCAGCGAGCTTCGCTTTTTCTTTTTTTCATGGCGTGAAGTGAAATTGTATCGTATTTTAGTTTAGAGAGGTTGGAAAATTACTACGATCTATAAATTTCCATCGATAGACAATCCCAACCAGAATAGAAGCAAGTGGCTTTCGGTTTTGTTTGTAGTCATTGTCTTTAGCTTATGTAATGGTCGGCCTTCCCTTCCTACACGCACGCGCCCGCCAGAATGCCTCCTTGGTTCTGCACGAAGCCAAGCCAATACATACAATAGGTGAAGTCAAGACCCCCATTTCATAGCGCCTGGGGAACGCAAGTTTGATCGAGGATTGGAGAGGTGGAAGAAATCGGTATGGATTTATGAGTTTTTGTGCGAGACATATGCGGTGAGAGTCGCACATAATGTAACGAGAGGGGTTCGTGTCTATACGTGTAGTGTGGTGTTTGGGCCTACCCACCCTATTTGTTCCATGATCTATGGGTCTATTGGAGCTACCCACTTCGATCAATTAGCCAAGATTTTGACCGGATACGAAATCACTGGTGCTCGGTTTAGTGGTATTTTTATGGGGATTCTATCTATCGCTGTAGGATTCCTATTCAAGATCACTGTAGTTCCTTTTCGGGTGGCAGTAGGACGGACGGCCGCCTATAGGTGGTAGGGTAGGGTGGGTGGTACCGCTCAGATTGTGGCCAATCTTCCTAACCGCGCACGGGCCGGGCTTAGAGCGCGTGAAACTCATCACTACCTCGTAAGGGTGTTGAGACCATAGCATGTTACACGAAAGCGCCACTTTCTCTGTAGTCTTGTCACACAGCAGCCCGCCTAGAAGAGCAACTCGCTCTGTAGTGTTGTCACATAAGATAAGCACTAGCCCGCCTGATGGATTGGCGAATCTAAGTTCTCTTCCGGTCAACTGTCCACCCAGTCAAGTGCAAAAAACACAGTAGAATCACTCAAGGCACCTAGCTGGTGTGCTTCCTGCCCGTGAGGAAAGAAAGAAGAGCGACAGGGTTGAGTTCAAATTTGACTGTTTGCAGCATGGGAGCAGATTACCCAAAAAAATCCCTGGGAACAATGAAAAAAAAGATATCTCGGTAACGAAAATTATGGGGGGCTGTATTGGCGAGATCCAACGGTGAACAGTTGCCCAAAAGAAAAACCGCCTGGAAGTCCGAAGACCTTTAGTACCCTACCCCCAAACCACCTTCACGCCAAGCAAGACCGCCCTTGTCCCTTTCCTTTCTCCATTCCGCCTCCCCTTCTTTCTGAGCTTTGTTCCAATCGAGTCTAAGGCAAAGCAAAAGTCATTCGTATACCTCTTTTTTGACCTACTTGACCAAAGGGAACAAAGTTTCGTTTTCGGGTTTATGGATTGGATTCAGTAAGCTAAACTCATTCCTTTTTATTATGTTGTGACAGGTTACCGACGAACGCTTCCAAAGGTGACCCTCTCGAGTTTCCGGCAGTTTACGTCATTGAAGTAGTCTTTCGTCATCCTACCAAACTAAAGAAGTCACTATCAAGCAGCGAGCCCTTATTAGTTTAGTAAAGTTCAGCTAAAAAAATGAGAGATTAACCTGCGGTGCGCTACGCCCGGCAACTCATGAAGTAGGGCTCCTTCCTATTGACTAAAAGTGGATTCTTCGCTTTCCTTAAGAATGAAAGAAAGTAGCTATTCAGCCCCCTACTACTGACTTTTGACTTTGTTTGATTCAAAAGGCGAACAACCAGCCCCCCCAACTAGTCATATGAGGTGGGGTGCTTGTGGTAAGCCGCTTTGGATATGAGGAATTCCTAAAAAAAAGAAAAGGCAAAGTCCGGTACTTGACGAAAATCTTTCGATCAATAGATAGGATTTAGTGTCCGATATAGGGGATAGGATCCATTCTTTCTCAATTTGATTTAGAGAGAGAGATATAACGATATCAAAACAAAGAAATAGGGAGATGATAAAGAATACATAGATAGAAAAAGGGATGTCTATTCTATTCCTCTTTGTTTCTTTTGAAACCTCCTTTTGTCATCCCTACCGTTTTCCTTTGTATTGAACGCATGGCCTAGGACCTGAAAATCATCGCCTATGTTCACATCGCTCTTTCTTTGAATCAGGCTTGTAAAAGAATGCCCGCCAAGTTCAGATAAGGAAATGCTTCCCCCAACCATTAAAGGCTCGACGAAGGGAGGGGAAGGAAAACGCTTTCAGAGATCGATATTGGATTTCTTTTTCATAAAAAACGAAGAAGGCAGAGGATGGCCTACAGTGCGTCTTATCTAAAGGGAACACTCTTTTTCGAAAGTGGTGGTATGATTGTCGGGCCCTCTCCTCGTTCTGCCCGCTGGCCTATTAGGTAGGATAGCAGTCTTCGGGCTTTGCCTGCCCTTTCTCATCAAGAATTCTGGCTTGGCCCTGGAAAGCGCTGGCAACAAAAGGAAGGGGTCCATGTAGCTGCTGCGCCTGCCCCCTTCTTAGTTAATGGGGCAGCAGGTTCGACATCCACTAGAAAAGAGAGAATCCACTTCAGATAACCATGCCTCTGCTAGGTGGCAGAATGTGAAATAGCCGAGACCGGACCTTTTTGGATATATAATCCAAGTCGAGAGTGGAGTTACGAAAAGAGCCATCTAATGGAAAACAAATTTCACGTTCGGTTCAGAGAACACTTTTTTCGTTGATCATTCCTCGTTCCCTTTCGTGTGAATTCCATAGAGGCGAATTCTCAACTTGTGGGGCCCTATCTATTCCATCTCTCAAGCCCCGAAGAAAAACCCCCTGCCCTTCGGACTCCATATCTCTTTTGACTCTATATATGTGGGCATCTGATATCTATGAGGGTTCACCCACCCCGGGTACAACATTCCTTTCTATTGCGCCTAAAATCTCTATTTTTCCTAATATTTCACGTCTTTCTATTTATGGTTCCTATGGAGCTACATTGCAACAAATCTTCTTTTTCTGCAGCATTGCTTCTATGATCTTAGGAGCACTGGCCGCCATGTCCCAAACGAAAGTCAAAAGACCTCTAGCTCATAGTTCAATTGGACATGTAGGTTATATTCGTACTGGTTTCTCATGTGGAACCATAGAAGGAATTCAATCACTACTAATTGGTATCTTGATTTATGTATTAATGATGATAGATGCATTCGCTACTCAATCCTTTACAGATATGCCCCGTGGTCCAATATATTCAATGAATAGCAAATCAGCCACAATGTATTGAGATATCAGGCCCTATTGTTACAATCTATTACATAATACTCATCAGGTGCCAATATCTATTGGTTTCCTCATAGATATGAACCTCTTTTACGATATACCAGATCAATTGCTGAACTTTCTAAGGTATTTATATGAATTAGCCGGAGGTCATATGAAAGGGCTACTAAATTCCTTAATAGGTTAAGGTCAGGTCATAGAGGTTCCAGTTCCGGGTTATTTCAAAGCTGCTAATTCATAGTTCTTTCAAACACAATAAAAGCATAGGTTTAGGATTGAATTCATTGACTCGACTAGACAAGGAATATCTTCTTCCATTCCCGTCAGGTGAAGGAAGGTTCAGTCAAAGCAAAGGGTTAAGTTTTCTTCTCTTTCTGTTTACAGTTAATAACTTCCGAAATAGAGTCAAAAGGGAAGGTTCCTATCACCCAGCTTCTTTACCTTCTTCAATAAGAATCCTCCAGGGTTGAGGTTGAGGACTTACTTACTTCAGTCGAATGAATCGGAAGGTGAAGGATAATTTTAATCTTGTTGAGGTTCGACTTTGTTTACAGTCTTTGAAAGGGAATATCAGAAAAGGTTCTCATCAAATAGCGCTTGACCTTTTGAAAGAGTCTTTGAAGGGGAAGGAGTTAAAGAAAGCTCAGGAAAGAAGAGATGAGAGAGAGACCGGCCGACCACATGTCTTGTTCTAATCTTTCTTCTTCTTTTTTTACAGTTCAATCCGGGAGAAGTTCAGTGAAGGAAATGGAATAGCTTTACCGAGTTCACAATCAAGATCATTAATCTTTCGGCTTAGTTACCGTTCAAGAAGAGGAGTTCAGTTCGTAAACAAACTATCATTCATCAACAGTCTTTGGTTACAGTGAATAAATAGGTAAAGGGAAGGTAATATCGATCGGAAAAGTTGAATGAGTAAGTACTGAGGAAGAGAGTCAAAGAGAGTTAAAGAAGGAAAAGACAATTGAATTGCTTTACTACCGAGTGAAAGAAGGAATAAGGGTTTCAGGTTTTCGGCTTTCTCTTTGGCTTTTACCTTGGGAAAGAAGGAGAATCAATCTTCGGCCTTTGCTTTGTTTACAGTTCAGGATTGAATAACGAACTCGAGAAAAGAACGAATTAATTGAATATGCTTTACTACCTAGTCTTTGAATCAATAAGTTCCGGAGGTAAGATCAGCCAAGCCTAGTTGGAGAGGTTCAGTCGAACGAATAAGCAGTTGAGAATTAACTTACAATTACCTTGTTCAAGAGTTAAAAGAAGAGAAAGAGAAAGAAAGAATGAAAGAATTGTGAGGATTTACTTTAAGTTAAGTCTCATTCATCTTTCCAATTGACTGACAGTGAACTCGAATTGATTCTTCTTGAGGATTTACTTCAAGTTCACTCTCATTCATGTTTGGATTTACTTTAAGTGAACTCGAATCCATCTTGAGTAGTGATCTTTGAAAGGGAAGAGAATGAATTGAGTATTGATCTTTTACAGGTCAATCAGGGAATAAAACAAAGAAAAACAAAGCTAGCTCGGCAAGGTCAGGTAATCAAGTAATAAATAAATAATAGCATAGAGGTTAAGTTAAGGTTTAGCAGGCAATAGAATCAATACGTTCAGTAGTTTAGTCTCATTCAAGAATAAAGAAAGAGGAGCGCAGCAATGACAGGCCAGGACAGGACGGATGGTAAGAACCCCATTTACCCAATTTTCAATAAGGGAAGGTCATAGCATAGAGGAAAAGAAAAGACAATTGAATTGCTTTACCTCATTCAATCAGTCAAAGTAAGTAAGTAGCGAAAGGAGAAAGAATAAATAGGTGATTGAGTTTACGGAGTTCAATCAGTAGGAGCTTGAGAGAGAGTCTCCCCTCAAACAAACAAAGACTGTAAACTTGAATAGGATAGTCAATCGTTCAGTAGTTCAGGAATCCTGAGTTTTGGCTTTCCTCTACCTTCTAGAACAGTAAAAGAGAAGAAAGATAAAGGAGTAAAGTAGGTCAGGAGCAAGAGTGAAGTTCGTTCAGTTTCATTCTGGCTTTAGGCTTTCCAACAGTAAGTAAAAGGGACTATTAGGATAGGTTAGGTTACGTACGAAGTGCAAGGAGAATGCTGCTCTCTCTCTCTTTTCTAAAGAAAGGTTACGGAGTTAGTTCAGAAGAATGAATAGAATATGCGAGAACAAGGCAAGGCAAGCAAAGAGTCTTTCTTTGAAGGAAAAGGTTAATGAGTTTACAAGAGAGAGAGGAGAGTCGAGTCAAGTCCATTAGAAAGAATACATAGGGAGAATGAACAGTCAAAGAAGGCAGGCAATAGAGAATACATCTTTCTTATAGGCAGGAAGAGTAAAAGAAAGGGAAAGGGGCCAAGCAAACAAAGCAAGCAGCTCGACTCGTAGCGAAGCGGCGAGACTGTAAAGGGGAGAGGAGAGAGGGGAGGGCAGGCAGGTTCAGTATCCATAGTTAAAGATCATGAATCAGAACAAAAGCTGGCTGAAGGGTCAGTAGTGATTGATTGAGGTTACACAGCGAGTGTGAAAGAAAGAGTCCATGTTTGATTGATTGAATAAATAGAAAGAAAAGAAGAATGTAGAGTAGTTCCGTCTCTTTGACAGTTCAGGCAGAGGAATGAAAAGGGTTAAAAGGGGGTTGGTTCGGCTTTCTCTTTTTGGTTTCTTCTTCTTTCTTTCATTCTCTAAAGTACAGGATAATTTGTGTTTGTTGATTTATTCCTCTTTCCCTTACCTTCTTTCCTTTCATTCTCGTCAGGTGAAGGAGCAAAGCAATGAAATGAGACCATACGGAATAGAATCAAGTTCATTAGCTAATCGTTCAAGTTCAATCAGTCAGGTTACAATTCAGGATCAAGACCCTCTTCTCAGCCAGCCTATCAATTTACCGAGGTTCATCAGTAATAGTCCAGATAAAGAACAGAGAAAGAGAAGTAGAATGAATCGGCCTGGCCAGCTTACCCCACCAATCCAGTAATAGAGGAAAAGGTTACAGAGAAGGAATCGAGAGTCTTCTTTGACAATGAAATCAGAGAGAGGAGAGAGTAAAGTCAATTCATTAGTTTACCTCGTGTTTGAAGAAGGTATAGGAGAAAGAATCTTGTCCCCTGTTGGTTGAGTCTTGAAAAGCAATTAACTCCTTCAATAAAGGCAACATCATTATAGGTTACCCAGAGAATGCATCTTGTCTTTCTCTGATGATTTAGAATTGGTAAAGAAATATCTTCTTCTCTAGCTTTACCTTGTTCAAGAAAAGAGTGCTTTCCCTCCTTCAATAAGGTCAAGGATTAGAGGTGAATGAGCTCTCGTGTCAAACATTTCCTCTTTGACTGACTGAATAGGGTTACCAGGTTCAGGTGAATGGGCTCAGCCATGAGACCTTGTTGTAGAGGAGTCAAAGAAAGAAGGGACAGTCCGGTCGTAAACTTTTGCCCCAGTTTACTGTTCAAGAGTAAATAGAAGTAGAAGTGATTGAACTTCTCTTTCAGTTTCTTAGCTTACCCTGAAAGAAGGAAGGTTACGTGGAAGGGGAAGTAGCAAAGGGAACGAATAGAGGTGACGGATTTCATAGGAAAAGAATAAGGGGAAAGAAAGAGACCGTAAAATAGCTTTACCTTCTTCTAGAATAGTTAATAATTAAACCCTTGCCTTGGTTACGAGGTGAATGAGTCAAATCAGGTTCAGGTTCCGCCCGGAGAAAGAATATTCTTTACCGACTTTGGAAAGGTTAAAGAGTTTACCGAGTTTCCAGTTAAAGAAGAAAGAAAGAAATAGGCACAAGACAAGTTAAGTTATTGAGTAGTTTAGGAGAAAGAATAAAAAGAGTGAAAGAAAGAATGAATAGGGGAAGGTTAAGTAGTTATTGAGAAGATAAAGAATAAGTAAGGAAGGAGTTTTTCTCTTTTACAGTTCAAGGATTAGAGAATAAATCGGGAGGATTGACTTAATAGTTAATTAATTACCTCCACTACATTTTAGCCAAAAAAAAAAAAAAAAAAAAAATAGGGAGATGATAACATTTTATCCAAAAAAAATAAGGGAAAGATAGCTTTTTTTAATTCATGGTCCTAAAGTAAAGAGTGAAAGCAAGCAAGGAGTGAAGGAGAAGATCAAGAAGCCAAGGGGAAGAAGCGGATCATCCAACCCAGCCTATTTCCATTGCTTGGGCAAGAGTGAAAGAAGTCAAAGGTGAAAAATCACTTCCTTATAATAACTCATACAGAAAAAGAGTCTTAGTTTACTGTATAGAAAAGAACACGAATATCAGGTAATGCTAATACTGGTGAAGAGGCAAGGTCAGCAGGGTCATAAGTTTACAAGAAAGTCTATACAATTAGAATAGGTTAATGAGTAGAAGGAATAGGGGAATGAATCCTTAGTCTTTACAGCGGGCAGGAGAGTAGTAAAACAAAGAGTGAAATCAAGGATCAGAGCGAGTTAGTTCATCAATCAAGAAGATTAGAGAACGAAGCCTAGCTAGGGAAAGTCTCACATTCATCTTTCTTACAGTCAAAGAGAAGAGACCGAGATCAGTCAAAGGTTTAAGGTTGAGTTAGTCGAATTAGTTAAGGAAATAGGATCAGTCTAATGATTCGTTTCGGCTTTTCCTTGTTTACCTCCTTCAATAACTTATGGTAAATAGTAGTAGGGTCCGGTAAAATAGCTCATTTCCTCTCCGGTCAAGCAATAGAATTGTCTTTTGTCTGGTTCTTTGATTCTTCCTTCTTCAGCTACCTACTAACTAAATGATTCTAATTCTGATCCTTTCTTTACAGTTGATTGAGTCAATTAAATACTCTCCTCGGCCAGCTACTTACTCAACCGAAACAAACCCTATGAAGGAAGTAAAAGGAAAGGTCAGGTAAGATCGTAGAGTCAAAAGGTAAGGGGTTTACAATTACGGAATAAATAGGAAGGAGCCGGAGGAGGAGAAGGAGTCTTTGTCTTGTCTCCCAGATTTCATTCCTGTGCCGGAGTAAGTTAGGAGAAAGAGAAGTTAAACAAGGCGAAGGTGCAGTAGCTAGCTCTTTTTTGCTTGAGTCTGGAAAAGTGGCTAATTCATTTAATATCTTTCATTCACTGTATATGATAGGAGAGGGACACAGAGGTTACGGTTTAGTCTCTTCTCTTTCTCTTCTTTCAGCCATTTACTCTTTTCAACACTCCGGATAGGCGGAAGGATCTATATTTATCTCCTTCAATCCACATTGGCAACAAATTCTTTATCCACAGGGGGAGTCATCAAAGAAAGGAGGAATGGGCATACACTAGTTCGATAAGACAAGGATGGAAAAACAACGACCGCTGGGTTCACTCAAACGACCCGCCCTGCCAAACAAAGATGCAAAGACCAAGACCAAGTATTACCTTACCAATTCCCTTGAAGCTACTATCACTACCGAATGAAGCAGGCTTGCTTCAGCAGAACCCTTACAGTAAAGAAAAGATAAAGAAAGAGAAGAAGAAAGAAGAATAAGAAATAGGAAAAGCAAAGAAATAAAAGAGAGGGTTTTACCTCCTGCAAAGAAGAATCGGCCTACCCCCCTTGTAAACTCTCTCATATAGGTTCCGGTTCAGGAGAAAGAGAAGAAGAATAAGAAATAGGAAAAGAAAGAAAAGAGATTTACCTCCTGCAAAGAAGAATCGGCCAGCCTACCCTGTAAACTCTCTCTCATATAGGTTCCGAGAGAGTGAGTCAATGAATTAGTTTACCTTGTACTGAGTGAAGAAAGAAGGGAATGAGGTAAACAATCAATCACTTAATGAGTTTACCGTGAAATGAAGAAATTGGAACAAGAAGGTAAAGGATCCAGAGTTGGGGAACTTTCTTCTTGAGTTTCACCTTTCCCGAAGAGCTACTGAATCTATTTACCTTCTGAAAGAAGCAAACAAACTGATAGAGCTTTACCTTGGAATAAAGAAGTCATAGTAATAAGCCCGAGGGGAAGGAGCGAGGTGCGCTTAGGGAAAGTAGTATAGGGAGGAGAGATTTTTGGTTTCTTCTTACTGTGAAAGAAGGTGAAGGAAGGAAGAAGACATTTTACCCCTTGTTTAAAGTGAAACCCTAGTTCAAGAAGAATAGGATGATGAAAGATGCATGCAGCCAATAGCCTGATTTTCTTACTATTACATATTCCTGTAACAGCAGCTATAAGCTATACTATATAAAATGCTAATTTGACTGTGTTTGAGGGGGAAGAAAGAACCAATAAGACTCTATCGAAACAAGAGAAGAGGATTTCATTCATTTCCGGAGTAAGTAGCTCCATTGTAAAGCTACTAATTCATTGATTCTAGAACTGTAAAGGATAATTCTGCTTTCGTCTTGACTTACCTTGTTCAAGAAAAGAGACCCATAGAATGAATAAGTTAAAGAAAGAAGGAAGAAGACAATACGCTTTACCCAACCCTCGTAAAAAGATCACAACCAGCCAGCCGAGGTGAGGGGGAGAGAGAGAAGCCAAAAGGTTAATCAGTAATAGTAGTAGTAGTAGTCCAGGAGTTTACTGTTAAGGTGTACGAGCTTGACCTTCTATCCGGACACTTTACTTACTTTGTTCAAAAGGGACAAGTGATTGAGTGAACCTGAAATTCATCTTTCTTACAGGCAGCAGAGTAAAAGAAAGAAAAGGATCAAGCAAGAGAAGTTAAAGAATAATATAGACTCTGGAGCTTGACCTTCTTCTCATCCAGCTTGCCTAGTTCCCTTGTTCAAGAGTGAAAGCAAGTAAAGATTGAATATACAAGTGAAGGAACCGAAGAATGAATTCATCTTTCTCGAGTCTTGACTAAAGGTCAGGTAATACGGTAAGCCAGGGGCAGGTTTGAGGTTCAGTCTTCTTTGTTTACCTCCTACTTCAATAAGAAATCAATAGGATCAGTCTTTGAATAGTTCAATCAGGCCTTTTTATTTACTTGGAAAGTAGACAATTCCTAATCAATGGTCCTTACTTAAAGTCTAATGATTTGTTTCGGCTTTGTTCTGGGTCAGGTTCAATAGTTAAGTCGAATTCAATCCAATGCAGGCAGGGTTACTTACTCTCACTCTCTTTTCCTCTTTCACTGAATAGGGTTACTCATGAAGTAAGTTAAGTAGCAAGACGAACAAGACTGGAAAGGACAGGAAGGACAGAAGCAAGTAACCTATTATTCTATTTTGACACCGGGCAAAGAAGTCATAGCCATCCAGCATAGGAGTTGACAGTGAAATTAGGTTACGAATCACAACACAATTAATTTCATTCCCTTCTTTCCTTCAAATGTAATTACCTCTACTAAAAATGGCTCTAAACGAGGAGTCATTGTTTACATTCGAGTTCCAGAGTGAAAGAGAAGGGACAAGTTTAGTAGCTCACAGGTCATATAGGTTCGGGGGCAGGCTCATGAGCAGTTCAAGAGTGAAATCCAGAAAGAAGGGTTTCATTCAAGAGCTCAAGTAATAAAATAATAAAGGGGAAGAAGAAAGAATAAGAACTATTTCGCTTAGTTCAATCAGGAATCGGAGAGAAGCCAGCCTACCTATGTTACAGAGAGAGTGAAAGAAACCCAAGTTCAAGGGATCAAGAACAGTTAAATCTGGTTCCAGTTGGTTAGTAGCGAATAGAAGAAAGAACATAGGAGAAGGAGTTTGACCTGATGATAGTTTAGAGGTAAAAATGAAGTAGGGAAGGAGAATGCATCCATCCTCAGTCTTTACTTACAGTTCCGGAGAAAGAATAAGAATCCATAGAAGAATAGAGAGAGGTTCGTTCAGTATCAGTAGTTCAGGAGCGAAGATGAAGAGGAGAAGAGTTTACTGTTCAATAACGTCAGCAGGATTTTCTTGTCCAAAGGAATCCGTAGGAGAAGTCTAATGAATCAGAAGTCTCCATGATTGTTGGTTGAGTCTTGAAAAGCAGCTAAGGAGCGCAGCAACGAGACAGACAGGGGCCGATTCAGTAGTTCAGTCTAATTCTTCTTGAGTCTGAACCCTGATTGAACTGTAAAGAAGAGTAAAGAAAGTGACGGTTCCGGGGAAGGAGTGAAAGAATTGACTTAAACTTAGTGCTTGCTTTAGTTCAAGAAGGTAGGTAGCTGATCTTGATTGATTTTGTTTCGTCTTTCCTTTCTGTTTCAAGAGTAAAGAAGAAGAAGAGACCATAAAGGATGCGTGGGTGAAGGTTTAGGAACAAACACAGACCTACAGACTAAGACCAATGGAATAGGGTTACAGAGCTTGACCTCGCTTGTTCAATCAGGTGATGGAGCTGATCTTTTCTTTCCTTTATCTTTGTCTCTTTTACCTTTACCTTGTTCAACAAGGATAATTAAATGTTGAGTCTTGACTTACACAGTTCACACTCTCATTCTTGAATAACTCACAAGAACTGCACACTGTTTGGCGAGGAATTCTTGGTGAGTCTTTCTTCAAGAAGGACAGGGATGAAAACACCTATTCTATTTACCTTGTTTAATCAGTCAAAGGTGAATGAGACTAAATGGAGAGGATCGAGAGAAGAGACCGACAATGAATAGGTTCAGGGTTCACTATTTGATTGAACGAGTAGGTCTTTGGTCAGGTATATAGAGTCAAAGGCAAAGGGGAAGGAGTGAAATTCGGTCAGTCTAATGACTCTTTCTTACAGGAGAAGGGGAAACTAAAGAATCGGAATTGAGAAGGAATAGAAGAAGAGAACGAAAGGATCAGATCACGATTTCTCATCCCTATGGTATGGGATTAAATTCAGCATTGACTTTCTTTGTCCTATGGATTGATTGATCTCGGCCGGCGGTAAAACATATTCAGTAGCTCTTTTCTTTCACTCGGTAATTATAGGTGTTTGTTTGGTAATAGGGGTTCCCCGGAGAATGAATCTTGTCTTCTCTTGCTTTCTTTCGTCTTTCAAAGCAGCTATATTGATTCTAGAACTGGAAAGGATAGATTCCGGTGAGGGCAATGGAATAGTGAAACTGAGTTGGAGAGGTTAATGAACTGATCTTCTTTTCTTTCTTCTTGACTTAATACAACATTACCAATAGCCCTCAAAATAAGGGAAAGATAGACAAAATTCATTCATGGTCTTTACAGTAAAAAGAGTGAAAGAGAAAGTAGATGAACAATTAAATAGAGTTTACAGTCTTTGAATCAATGAAGAAGTTAGCAGCCTGACAGTGTTTGAAAGCCAAAACTCTTTATGTTATGAATTAGAGATTAATGAGACAGAACTACTGCCCATTCACCTCTATTCCTATTCCCTTCCCGGATTGAAAGGGGTAAACTCCTGTCCCTTCTCTTTTGGAACTGTAAGAAAAGAGGAAGAAACCTAACCCTCTACTATTCCCTTGCCTTCTTGAAAGAGGTAAATAGATAGTAGTAGTCTTTCTCCTGCCTGAACTGAATCACCTCGTCTTGGCTCCTCTCAAAAGGTATTACATTACTGGCGAGTCAATTCTCTCTCTAGCCTTACTCTTTGTCTTCGCTTCTTCCCTTTTAACTTCCGACCTTATCTCTATTGGCATCTTCCTCTTAGTAAGCTGCTTAACCTCTAACTGAAGTAGACCTTCTGCATCTCTATTTGCATCTTAGTATATGTAGTAGTTTCTCTGCTGTAAAAGGAAGGCTTTTTTATCGCATCTGAAACGACTCCAAGTGCGTGCGTGTACATTTCCCTATCAATGCCCTTGACCTCATCTCAAGGGTTAGGCACTTTGGTCATTCTGAGTATTTCATCAACCAGGCACCCAACTATTTTGATTCTTGAACTGCTCTTTCCCCTATAAAGCTGCTCCTTTTCCTTTCATATTGAACAGTAGTAAACTCGTTCTCACTGCTTCCTCTCCCCCTTTCTCTTTTTCTTTCTTAAATCAGATGAGAGTAAGGACAACTACTTAATAACAAGGAAATAATCATCAAAGAAGAGAGAGATCTTTCATCATCCATTTATTGAGCTGTAAACAAAGACTCCTTATGTATGAATGAGAGTTTACAATGAGGGGAGACTCATCAAGCAAGACAAGAGCTACTGTGACAATCGGGTCAAGACTAAAGAAAGATTCGTCAGCCAGAGCAGGACTGTTACTGATTAACCTTGATATGAACCAAAAAAACATCAATCATACAATATACTTCAATGAAGAAGAATGAAGTTTGATTGCTATAAATTTTGGGTGGGTTACAATTTAGAGTAATTTAGAGTTTTTAGAACTTTTTATTTTACAATTACATAATGGTTAATTATGACCATTAAGTACGAATGTTATAACTCTTGAAATACCTTTAGTAGTTTCATTTTGAGGCTATATAAAGCCATGTATGTTGTATTGGTAAGAGACTTGAAAAATATAGCAAAAAGAAGCATTTGTGCTCTGTTTTAGCCAATGGCTAAGTTTCTTTGCAATTCTATGTAGTTTAGGTTGCATGTAGAATCATTCAAGCTCGACATGATCAATCTTGCTTGTGGAGTGATTCGAATCTCATGGAAGTGTTCTTGCCTTGAGATATTTGATCAACAAGAATTATTCAAGCTCGACATGATCGATCTTGCTTGTGGAGTGATTCGAATCTCAAACAATATTCTTGTCTTGAGATATTCGATCAACAAGGTAATCTTAATCTTACTCCCCTTGTAGTGGTTCTTTATCTTATCAAACTTGCCTGACCCTTTTATTCTATTCCTTCCCTATTTTTTATGTCATTGAACTCCTGGGGTAAAGCTTATTCTTTCACCTATTCATTGTCGGAAGGAAAGAGACTCCATTTAAGCCGCATGATCCTTAACTCCTTGTGCAGTTATGGTTAGTTATTTAAAACTATTCTTTCACTCGGTAAAGCAACAGATGATAAGCTCAATCACCTTTCCCTATGTTTAGGGCCATGTATGAGGTAATTACATTGGAAGTCTAGAGAGAGACTGAACAGCTCTTTCTTTCTTGCTTGCTTTCACTCCTGCCTCTAACTGAATCTATATGACCTTCGCTACTTCACCTCGGCTTCTCTCTAAACTAAGACTCAACTCACTATTCATGAGAGTTCACTCCTGTCTGTTCCTATTCTCTCGTTCACCTCTATCTATTCTCTGACCTGAACCTGACCAGAATGAAAGAAGAAGATATTCCTTTCTTTACTGTCGAGTCAATGAATTAGTTGCTTTACAAGAGAATTGATTGAAGGGAGGGGAGAAATGAAAGATTAATTCGACTTGCCAGGAGGGAGAGTATGGGAACCTTAACCTTATAATAGATTAGCTACTGAAAGAGAATGAACAAGGTAAACTGGACGAACTATTCTTCTTCACCTCTATTCCTTCCCTCAGAGAAGGAATTGATTGAATATTACAGGAGAGTCAATTCATGAAATCTAGTACCAGATTGAACTGAAAAAAGAAAGAGAAGCTGCTGAACAGGCCCCTTCTATATTAGATTATTACTACCTTCACTTCTGGAACAGTAAACTCATTAACCTCTATTCCTTTCTGTGTTCGTTATTCGACTGAACTACCTAACCTCTCCCTATTTTTTAGGTGATGTAACTCGTTCTCGTGGCTTCTTCCTTCCCTGATATTACCTGAACCTTTAATTCGATTGAACTCCTCTGCCTACTTACTTCACTCCTCTCGTCTTCTCGTGGAGCTGCTTCGCACCTTTCCTATTCATTCTGCTAAACCTCTGCTCTTTTGGCTCCCCCTTATAGAACTGTTTGTTTCATGTCTTCGCTCCTTTATTTATTTATTGGTTGAGCCACTTCGCTCATTCGACAATTCGTGTCTCATCGCTTCGCTCCTCTCTTTTGTCTCGCGTCTTCGACCCTCGTAAACTATCTGCTTCTCTACTTAATTATGAACCCCTATTCCTCTCACTTGAGAGTCGAGTAAATTCATGCAAGAATTAGAAGAAAATGAAAGAGAAGTAGTTTAACCAACCCTTGTTTACCAGAGAAGAAAAGATAAGAGAATGAAATTAGGGAGACTGCTGTGAAGCCCGACAAGATTAATGATCAATTCCTGAACCAGAACCTCTTTTCCCATCCCGGGCGGGGAATCTATTTAATAAATGAACTCCTGCTCTTGAATCATATTGAACTTAAAAAGAAGGATTAGCTCATGAACCAGAACCTATTCATTCTCAGTCCCATTACTTCGCTACTTCACCTTTAGTTAGAGAATGCCAGAAGGGAAAGAGGAAGAAAGAAATATTAATGATCCTGAACCGTAACCGATAGAGAAAGAAGGTAGATGAAAGATTAAAGAGAGTTTACAGTCTTTGTTTGAATAAATGAATGAGTTAGCAGCTTGACCTTACCTTGCCTTTGGAA